>NW_026894649.1:0-98332 GCF_032452875.1 Bos javanicus | reverse complement strand
CGCGTGATCAGTGCATGCAGTCATGTGATCAGTGCATGATCAGGCGTGATCAGTGCATGATCAGTCACGTGATCAGTGCATGATCACCACGTGATCAGTGCATGATCAGTGCTGATGGTGCAGTCGTCACGTGATCAGTGCATAACCACGTGATCAGTGCATGATCAGCCCGTGATAGTGCATGATAGCCGCGTGATCAGTGCATGATCAGTCACGTGATCAGTGCATGATCAGTCATGTGACCAGTACATGGTAGCTGCGTGATCATGGCATGATCAGCCGTGAATGTGTGATGTGCGTGATCAGTGCATGATCGAACGAGATCAGTGCATGATCAGTCACGTGATCAGTGCATGATCAGTCACGTGACCAGTACATGGTAGCTCGTGATCATGGCATGATCAGCCACGTGAGCAGAGCATGATAGCCATGTGGTCAGTGCATGATCAGTCACGTGATCAGTACATGATCAGTCACGTGATCAGTGCATGATCATTCACGTGATCTTTGCATGATCATCACGTGCAGTATATGGTTGCTACGTGATCATTCGCAGCGGTATGGCAGTGCATGAGCGCGTACTGATATGGATTCGTGAGCAGAGTATGATCAGCCACGTGATCAGTGCATGAGTGCCACGTGATCAGTGCATGATATGTCACGTGACATGTGATGATCAACCACGTGAACAGTGCATGTTCAGCCACGTGATCAGTGCATGATAGACGTGATCAGTGCATGATCAGTGCGTGAGCAGTGTATGATCAGCCACGTGATCAGTGCATGGTCGACACGTGAACAGTCTATGATCAGCCACGTGATCAGTGCATGATATCCAAGTGATCAGTGCATGATCATCACGTGATCAGTGCATGATCAGCCACGTGAACAGTGCATGCTCAGTCACGTGATCTGGGCCTGCTGAGCTGCGTGATTACTGTCTGCTCATCTGCTTGACAATTGCCAGCTGAGCTGCACGATTCTGTCATCTGCTTGACAATTGCCAGCTGTGCTGCGTAATTCCTGCCTGCTCAGCTACTTGATTGTTGCAAGCTGAGCAGCATGATTCCTCACACCTGAGTTCCATGATTATTGCCTGCTGACTGTTTGATTAGTGCCTACTCAGCTCTTTGTTTATTGCCTCCAGAGGCACATGATCAGTGTATGATAGCAAACATGATCAGCGCATGATCAGTCACATGATCAGCGCCATTAAGTCACGTGATCACTACATGATAGTCATGTGATCAGTCCATGCTCAGTCAGGTATCAGTGCATGATCAGCCACGTGATCAGTGCATGATCTGTCACAAGATGAGTAGATCATCCACGTGGTCAGTGCACGCAGTGATCATGTGATCAGTGCATGATATAGACGTGAACAGTGCATGATCAGTCTCGTGATCAGTGCATGATAGCCACGTGATCAGTGCATGATCAGTCACCTGATGGGTGTATGATCATTCACGTGACCTGTACATGTAGCTACATGATCATTGCATGATCAGCCACGTGAGTAGTTCATGATAGCCACGTGATCACTGCATGATCAGTCACGTGATCAGTGCATGATCAGTCATGTGACCAGTACATGGTAGCTGCGTGATCATGGCATGATCAGCCACGTGAGCAGTGCATGATCGCCACGTGATCAGTGCATGATCAACACGAGATCAGTGCATGATCAGTCGCGTGATCAGTGCATGATCAGCCACGTGATCAGTGCATGACCGGCACGTGATCAGTGTATGTCAGCCAAGTGATCATTGCATGATAGCCACGTGATCGGTGCATGATCATCACGTGATCAGTGCATGATCAGTTATGTGATCAGTGTATGATCAGCCACGTGATCAGTGCATGATCAGCCATGATCGTGCATGATCAGTTACGTGCTCAGTGCATGATCAGTTACGTGACCAGTACAAGGTAGCTCGTCATTGCCTGATAAGCCACGTGATCAGTGCATGATAGCCGTGATCAGTGCATGATAGCCATGATCAGTGCATGATCAGTCATGTGATCGTGTGTGATCAGCCACATGATCAGTGCATGATATCCACGTGATCAGTGCATGACAGCCACGTGATCAGTGCATGAGGGCCACGGGATCAGTGCATGATCAGTCACGTGATCATGTGTGATCAGCCACGTGATCAGTGCATGATGAGCACGTGATCAGTGCAGGATCAGTGCAGTGATCAGTGCATGATCAGTCACGTGACCAGTATGGTTGCCTACGTGATCATGCATGATCAGCCACGTGAGCAGAGCATGATAGCCACGTGGTCAGTGCATGATCAGTCACGTGATCAGTGCATGATCAGTCACGTGATCAGTGCATGATCATGCACGTGATCTATGCATGACCAGCCACGTGATCAGTGCATGATAGCCACGTGATCAGTGCATGATCAGCCACGTGATCAGTGCATGATCAGTTACGTGATCAGTGTATGATCAGCCACGTGATCAGTGCATGATCAGCCACGTGATCAGTGCATGATCAGTGCGTGCTCAGTGCATGATCAGTCACGTGACCAGTACATGGTAGCTACGTGATCAGTGCCTGATGCACGTGATCAGTGCATGATAGCCCGTGATCAGTGCATGATAGCCACGTGATCAGTGCATGATCAGTCATGTGATACGTGTGTGATCAGCCACATGATCAGTGCATGATATCCACGTGATCAGTGCATGACAGCCGTGATCAGTGCATGAGAACCCGCGAGGATCGTGCATGATCAGTCACGTGATACATGTGTGATCAGCCACGTGATCAGTGCATGATGAGCCACGTGATCAGTGCAGGATCAATTACGTGATCAGTGCATGATCAGTCACGTGATCAGTACATGGTTGCTACGTGATCGTTGCATGATCAGCCACGTGAGCAGAGCATGATAGCCACGTGGTCAGTGCATGATCAGTCACGTGATCAGTGCATGATCAGTCACGTGAACAGTGCATGATCATTTACGTGATCTTTGCATGATCAGTCACGTTACCAGTATATGGTTGCTCGTGATCATTCCATGAGCCACGTGAGAGTGCATGATAGCCACGTGATGTGTGCATGAGATTACGTGAGCAGAGTATGATCAGCCACGTGATCAGTGCATGAGTGCCCGTGATCAGTGCATGATATGTCACGTGACAGGTGTGTGATCAGCCACGTGAACAGTGCATGTTCAGCCATGATCAGTGCATGATAGCCACGTGATCAGTGCATGATCAGTTACGTGAGCAGTGTATGATCAGCCACGTGATCAGTGCATGGTCAGACACGTGAACAGTGTATGATCAGCCACGTGATCAGTGCATGATATCCAAGTGATCAGTGCATGATCATCACGTGATCAGTGTATGATCAGCCACGTGAACAGTGCATGCTCAGTCACGTGATCTGGGCCTGCTGAGCTGCGTGATTACTGTCTGCTCATCTGCTTGACAATTGCCAGCTGAGCTACGATTCCTGCCTGTCATCTGCTTGACAATTGCCAGCTGTGCTGCGTAATTCCTGCCTGCTCAGCTGCTTGATTATTGCCAGCTGAGCAGCATGATTCCTCACACCTGAGTTCCATGATTATTGCCTGCTGACTGTTTGATTCGTGCCTACTCAGCTCTTTGTTTATTGCCTCCAGAGGCACATGATCAGTGTATGATAGCAAACATGATCAGCGCATGATCAGTCACATGATCAGCGCCATTAAGTCACGTGATCACTGCATGATAGTCATGTGATCAGTCCATGCTCAGTCACGGTATCAGTGCATGATCAGCCACGTGATCAGTGCATGATCTGTCACAAGATTAGTGTATGATCATCACGTGATCAGTGCACGGGCAGTCATGTGATCAGTGCATGATATAGGCGTGAACAGTGCATGATCAGTCTGTGATCCGTGCATGATAGCCACGTGATCAGTGCATGATCAGTCACCTGATGGGTGTATGATCATTCACGTGACCTGTACATGGTAGCTACATGATCATTGCATGATCAGCCATGAGTAGTTCATGATAGCCACGTGATCACTGCATGATCAGTCACGTGATCAGTGCATGATCAGTCATGTGACCAGTACATGGTAGCTGCGTGATCATGGCATGATCAGCCACGTGAGCAGTGCATGATAGCCACGTGATCAGTGCATGATCAGTCACGAGATCAGTGCATGATCAGTCACGTGATCAGTGCATGATCAGCCACGTGATCAGTGCATGACCAGGCACGTGATCAGTGCATGTCCAGCCAAGTGATCAGTGCATGATAGCCACGTGATCAGTGCATGATCAGTCACGTGATCAGTGCATGATCAGTTATGTGATCAGTGTATGATCAGCCACGTGATCAGTGCATGATCAGCCACGTGATCAGTGCATGATCAATCACGTGCTCAGTGCATGATCAGTCACGTGACCAGTACATGGTAGCTACGTGATCATTGCATGATCAGCCACGTGATCAGTGCATGATCAGCCACGTGATCAGTGCATGATAGCCACGTGATCAGTGCATGACCAGCCGTGATCAGTGCATGATCAGCCACGTGATCAGTGCATGATCAGCCGTGATCAGTGCATGATCAGTTATGTGATCAGTGTATGATCAGCCACGTGATCAGTGCATGATCACATGATCAGTGCATGATCAATTCGTGATCAGTGCATGATCAGTCACGTGACCAGTACATGGTAACTCGTGATCATTGCCTGATCAGCCACGTGATCAGTGCATGATAGCCACGTGATCAGTGCATGATCAGCCACGTGATCAGTGCATGATCAGTCATGTGATACGTGTGTGATCAGCCACGTGATCAGTGCATGATATCACGTGATCAGTGCATGACAGCCACGTGATCAGTGCATGAGAGCCACGGGATCAGTGCATGATCAGTCACGTGATACATGTGTGATCAGCCACGTGATCAGTGCATGATGAGCCACGTGATCAGTGCAGGATCAATTACGTGATCAGTGCATGATCAGTCACGTGACCAGTACATGGTTGCTACGTGATCGTTGCATGATCAGCCACGTGAGCAGAGCATGATAGCCACGTGGTCAGTGCATGATCAGTCACGTGATCAGTACATGATCAGTCACGTGAACAGTGCATGATCATTTACGTGATCTTTGCATGATCAGTCACGTTACCAGTATATGGTTGCTACGTGATCATTCCATGACGAGCCACGTGAGCAGTGCATGATAGCACGTGATGTGTGCATGAGTTCGTGAGCAGAGTATGATCAGCCACGTGATCAGTGCATGAGTGCCACGTGATCAGTGCATGATATGTCACGTGACAGGTGTGTGATCAGCCACGTGAACAGTGCATGTTCAGCCACGTGATCAGTGCATGATAGCCACGTGATCAGTGCATGATCAGTTACGTGAGCAGTGTATGATCAGCCACGTGATCAGTGCATGGTCAGAACGTGAACAGTGTATGATCAGCCACGTGATCAGTGCATGATATCCAAGTGATCAGTGCATGATCATCCCGTGATCAGTGTATGATCAGCCACGTGAACAGTGCATGCTCAGTCACGTGATCTGGGCCTGCTGAGCTGCGTGATTACTGTCTGCTCATCTGCTTGACAATTGCCAGCTGAGCTGCACGATTCCTGCCTGTCATCTGCTTGACAATTGCCAGCTGTGCTGCGTAATTCCTGCCTGCTCAGCTGCTTGATTATTGCCAGCTGAGCAGCATGATTCCTCACACCTGAGTTCCATGATTATTGCCTGCTGACTGTTTGATTCGTGCCTACTCAGCTCTTTGTTTATTGCCTCCAGAGGCACATGATCAGTGTATGATAGCAAACATGATCAGCGCATGATCAGTCACATGATCAGCGCCATTAAGTCACGTGATCACTACATGATAGTCATGTGATCAGTCCATGCTCAGTCACGGTATCAGTGCATGATCAGCCACGTGATCAGTGCATGATCTGTCACAAGATTAGTGTATGATCATCCACGTGATCAGTGCACGGGCAGTCATGTGATCAGTGCATGATATAGACGTGAACAGTGCATGATCAGTCTAGTGATCAGTGCATGATAGCCCGTGATCAGTGCATGATCAGTCCCGTGATGGGTGTATGATCATTCACGTGACCTGTACATGGTAGCTACATGATCATTGCATGATCAGCCACGTGAGTAGTTCATGATAGCCACGTGATCACTGCATGATCAGTCACGTGATCAGTGCATGATCAGTCATGTGACCAGTACATGGTAGCTGCGTGATCATGGCATGATCAGCCACGTGAGCAGTGCATGATAGCCACGTGATCAGTGCATGATCAGACACGAGATCAGTGCATGATCAGTCACGTGATCAGTGCATGATCAGCCACGTGATCAGTGCATGACCAGCCACGTGATCAGTGTATGATCAGCCACGTGATCAGTGCATGATAGCCGTGATCAGTGCATGATCAGTCCGTGATCAGTGCATGATCAGTTACGTGATCAGTGCATGATCAGCCACGTGATCAGTGCATGATAGCCACGTGATCAGTGCATGATCAACGTGATCAGTGCATGATCATTCCGTGACCAGTACATGGTAGCTACGTGATCATTGCATGATAAGCACGTGATAGTGCATGATAGCACGTGATCAGTGCATGATCAGTACGTGATCAGTGCATGATCAGTCATGTGACCAGTACATGGTAGCCGTGATCATGCATGATCAGCCACGTGATCAGTGCATGATAGCCCGTGATCAGTGCATGATCAAACGTGATCAGTGCATGATCAGTCACGTGATCAGTGCATGATCAGCCACGTGATCAGTGCATGACCAGGCACGTGATCAGTGCATGTCCAGCCAAGTGATCAGTGCATGATAGCCACGTGATCAGTGCATGATCAGCCACGTGATCAGTGCATGATCAGTTACGTGATCAGTGTATGATCAGCCACGTGATCAGTGCATGATCAGCCACGTGATCAGTGCATGATCAATTACGTGCTCAGTGCATGATCAGTCACGTGACCAGTACATGGTAGCTACGTGATCATTGCCTGATCAGCCACGTGATCAGTGCATGATAGCCACGTGATCAGTGCATGATAGCCACGTGATCAGTGCATGATCAGTCATGTGATACGTGTGTGATCAGCCACGTGATCAGTGCATGATATCCACGTGATCAGTGCATGACAGCCACGTGATCAGTGCATGAGAGCCACGGGATCAGTGCATGATCAGTCACGTGATACATGTGTGATCAGCCACGTGATCAGTGCATGATGAGCCACGTGATCAGTGCAGGATCAATTACGTGATCAGTGCATGATCAGTCACGTGACCAGTACATGGTTGCTACGTGATCGTTGCATGATCAGCCACGTGAGCAGAGCATGATAGCCACGTGGTCAGTGCATGATCAGTCACGTGATCAGTACATGATCAGTCACGTGAACAGTGCATGATCATTTACGTGATCTTTGCATGATCAGTCACGTTACCAGTATATGGTTGCTACGTGATCATTCCATGACGGCCACGTGAGCAGTGCATGATAGCCACGTGATGTGTGCATGAGTTACGTGAGCAGAGTATGATCAGCCACGTGATCAGTGCATGAGTGCCACGTGATCAGTGCATGATATGTCACGTGACAGGTGTGTGATCAGCCACGTGAACAGTGCATGTTCAGCCACGTGATCAGTGCATGATAGCCACGTGATCAGTGCATGATCAGTTACGTGAGCAGTGTATGATCAGCCACGTGATCAGTGCATGGTCAGACACGTGAACAGTGTATGATCAGCCACGTGATCAGTGCATGATATCCAAGTGATCAGTGCATGATCATCACGTGATCAGTGTATGATCAGCCACGTGAACAGTGCATGCTCAGTCACGTGATCTGGGCCTGCTGAGCTGCGTGATTACTGTCTGCTCATCTGCTTGACAATTGCCAGCTGAGCTGCACGATTCCTGCCTGTCATCTGCTTGACAATTGCCAGCTGTGCTGCGTAATTCCTGCCTGCTCAGCTGCTTGATTATTGCCAGCTGAGCAGCATGATTCCTCACACCTGAGTTCCATGATTATTGCCTGCTGACTGTTTGATTCGTGCCTACTCAGCTCTTTGTTTATTGCCTCCAGAGGCACATGATCAGTGTATGATAGCAAACATGATCAGCGCATGATCAGTCACATGATCAGCGCCATTAAGTCACGTGATCACTACATGATAGTCATGTGATCAGTCCATGCTCAGTCACGGTATCAGTGCATGATCAGCCACGTGATCAGTGCATGATCTGTCACAAGATTAGTGTATGATCATCCACGTGATCAGTGCACGGGCAGTCATGTGATCAGTGCATGATATAGACGTGAACAGTGCATGATCAGTCTCGTGATCAGTGCATGATAGCCACGTGATCAGTGCATGATCAGTCACCTGATGGGTGTATGATCATTCACGTGACCTGTACATGGTAGCTACATGATCATTGCATGATCAGCCACGTGAGTAGTTCATGATAGCCACGTGATCACTGCATGATCAGTCACGTGATCAGTGCATGATCAGTCATGTGACCAGTACATGGTAGCTGCGTGATCATGGCATGATCAGCCACGTGAGCAGTGCATGATAGCCACGTGATCAGTGCATGATCAGACACGAGATCAGTGCATGATCAGTCACGTGATCAGTGCATGATCAGCCACGTGATCAGTGCATGACCAGGCACGTGATCAGTGTATGTCCAGCCAAGTGATCAGTGCATGATAGCCACGTGATCAGTGCATGATCAGTCACGTGATCAGTGCATGATCAGTTATGTGATCAGTGTATGATCAGCCACGTGATCAGTGCATGATCAGCCACATGATCAGTGCATGATCAATTACGTGCTCAGTGCATGATCAGTTACGTGACCAGTACATGGTAGCTACGTGATCATTGCCTGATCAGCCACGTGATCAGTGCATGATAGCCACGTGATCAGTGCATGATAGCCACGTGATCAGTGCATGATCAGTCATGTGATACGTGTGTGATCAGCCACGTGATCAGTGCATGATATCCACGTGATCAGTGCATGACAGCCACGTGATCAGTGCATGAGAGCCACGGGATCAGTGCATGATCAGTCACGTGATACATGTGTGATCAGCCACGTGATCAGTGCATGATGAGCCACGTGATCAGTGCAGGATCAATTCGTGATCAGTGCATGATCAGTCACGTGACCAGTACATGGTTGCTACGTGATCGTTGCATGATCAGCCACGTGAGCAGAGCATGATAGCCACGTGGTCAGTGCATGATCAGTCACGTGATCAGTACATGATCAGTCACGTGAACAGTGCATGATCATTCGTGATCTTTGCATGATCAGTCACGTTACCAGTATATGGTTGCTACGTGATCATTCCATGACGAGCCACGTGAGCAGTGCATGATAGCCACGTGATGTGTGCATGAGTTACGTGAGCAGAGTATGATCAGCCACGTGATCAGTGCATGAGTGCCACGTGATCAGTGCATGATATGTCACGTGACAGGTGTGTGATCAGCCACGTGAACAGTGCATGTTCAGCCACGTGATCAGTGCATGATAGCCACGTGATCAGTGCATGATCAGTTACGTGAGCAGTGTATGATCAGCCACGTGATCAGTGCATGGTCAGACACGTGAACAGTGTATGATCAGCCACGTGATCAGTGCATGATATCCAAGTGATCAGTGCATGATCATCACGTGATCAGTGTATGATCAGCCACGTGAACAGTGCATGCTCAGTCACGTGATCTGGGCCTGCTGAGCTGCGTGATTACTGTCTGCTCATCTGCTTGACAATTGCCAGCTGAGCTGCACGATTCCTGCCTGTCATCTGCTTGACAATTGCCAGCTGTGCTGCGTAATTCCTGCCTGCTCAGCTGCTTGATTATTGCCAGCTGAGCAGCATGATTCCTCACACCTGAGTTCCATGATTATTGCCTGCTGACTGTTTGATTCGTGCCTACTCAGCTCTTTGTTTATTGCCTCCAGAGGCACATGATCAGTGTATGATAGCAAACATGATCAGCGCATGATCAGTCACATGATCAGCGCCATTAAGTCACGTGATCACTACATGATAGTCATGTGATCAGTCCATGCTCAGTCACGGTATCAGTGCATGATCAGCCACGTGATCAGTGCATGATCTGTCACAAGATTAGTGTATGATCATCCACGTGATCAGTGCAGGCAGTCATGTGATCAGTGCATGATATAGACGTGAACAGTGCATGATCAGTCTCGTGATCAGTGCATGATAGCCACGTGATCAGTGCATGATCAGTCACCTGATGGGTGTATGATCATTCACGTGACCTGTACATGGTAGCTACATGATCATTGCATGATCAGCCACGTGAGTAGTTCATGATAGCCACGTGATCACTGCATGATCAGTCACGTGATCAGTGCATGATCAGTCATGTGACCAGTACATGGTAGCTGCGTGATCATGGCATGATCAGCCACGTGAGCAGTGCATGATAGCCACGTGATCAGTGCATGATCGAACCACGAGATCAGTGCATGATCAGTCACGTGATCAGTGCATGATCAGCCACGTGATCAGTGCATGACCAGGCACGTGATCAGTGTATGTCCAGCCAAGTGATCAGTGCATGATAGCCACGTGATCAGTGCATGATCAGTCACGTGATCAGTGCATGATCAGTTATGTGATCAGTGTATGATCAGCCACGTGATCAGTGCATGATCAGCCACATGATCAGTGCATGATCAATTACGTGCTCAGTGCATGATCAGTTACGTGACCAGTACATGGTAGCTACGTGATCATTGCCTGATCAGCCACGTGATCAGTGCATGATAGCCACGTGATCAGTGCATGATAGCCACGTGATCAGTGCATGATCAGTCATGTGATACGTGTGTGATCAGCCACGTGATCAGTGCATGATATCCACGTGATCAGTGCATGACAGCCACGTGATCAGTGCATGAGAGCCACGGGATCAGTGCATGATCAGTCACGTGATACATGTGTGATCAGCCACGTGATCAGTGCATGATGAGCCACGTGATCAGTGCAGGATCAATTACGTGATCAGTGCATGATCAGTCACGTGACCAGTACATGGTTGCTACGTGATCGTTGCATGATCAGCCACGTGAGCAGAGCATGATAGCCACGTGGTCAGTGCATGATCAGTCACGTGATCAGTACATGATCAGTCACGTGAACAGTGCATGATCATTTACGTGATCTTTGCATGATCAGTCACGTTACCAGTATATGGTTGCTACGTGATCATTCCATGACGAGCCACGTGAGCAGTGCATGATAGCCACGTGATGTGTGCATGAGTTACGTGAGCAGAGTATGATCAGCCACGTGATCAGTGCATGAGTGCCACGTGATCAGTGCATGATATGTCACGTGACAGGTGTGTGATCAGCCCGTGAACAGTGCATGTTCAGCCACGTGATCAGTGCATGATAGCCACGTGATCAGTGCATGATCAGTTACGTGAGCAGTGTATGATCAGCCACGTGATCAGTGCATGGTCAGACACGTGAACAGTGTATGATCAGCCACGTGATCAGTGCATGATATCCAAGTGATCAGTGCATGATCATCACGTGATCAGTGTATGATCAGCCACGTGAACAGTGCATGCTCAGTCACGTGATCTGGGCCTGCTGAGCTGCGTGATTACTGTCTGCTCATCTGCTTGACAATTGCCAGCTGAGCTGCACGATTCCTGCCTGTCATCTGCTTGACAATTGCCAGCTGTGCTGCGTAATTCCTGCCTGCTCAGCTGCTTGATTATTGCCAGCTGAGCAGCATGATTCCTCACACCTGAGTTCCATGATTATTGCCTGCTGACTGTTTGATTCGTGCCTACTCAGCTCTTTGTTTATTGCCTCCAGAGGCACATGATCAGTGTATGATAGCAAACATGATCAGCGCATGATCAGTCACATGATCAGCGCCATTAAGTCACGTGATCACTACATGATAGTCATGTGATCAGTCCATGCTCAGTCACGGTATCAGTGCATGATCAGCCACGTGATCAGTGCATGATCTGTCACAAGATTAGTGTATGATCATCCACGTGATCAGTGCACGGGCAGTCATGTGATCAGTGCATGATATAGGCGTGAACAGTGCATGATCAGTCTCGTGATCAGTGCATGATAGCCACGTGATCAGTGCATGATCAGTCACCTGATGGGTGTATGATCATTCACGTGACCTGTACATGGTAGCTACATGATCATTGCATGATCAGCCACGTGAGTAGTTCATGATAGCCACGTGATCACTGCATGATCAGTCACGTGATCAGTGCATGATCAGTCATGTGACCAGTACATGGTAGCTGCGTGATCATGGCATGATCAGCCACGTGAGCAGTGCATGATAGCCACGTGATCAGTGCATGATCAGACACGAGATCAGTGCATGATCAGTCACGTGATCAGTGCATGATCAGCCCGTGATCAGTGCATGACCAGGCACGTGATCAGTGTATGTCCAGCCAAGTGATCAGTGCATGATAGCCCGTGATCAGTGCATGATCAGTCACGTGATCAGTGCATGATCAGTTATGTGATCAGTGTATGATCAGCCACGTGATCAGTGCATGATCAGCCACATGATCAGTGCATGATCAATTACGTGCTCAGTGCATGATCAGTTCACGTGACCAGTACATGGTAGCTACGTGATCATTGCCTGATCGCCACGTGATCAGTGCATGATAGCCACGTGATCAGTGCATGATAGCCACGTGATCAGTGCATGATCAGTCATGTGATACGTGTGTGATCAGCCACGTGATCAGTGCATGATATCCGTGATCAGTGCATGACAGCCACGTGATCAGTGCATGAGAGCCACGGGATCAGTGCATGATCAGTCACGTGATACATGTGTGATCAGCCACGTGATCAGTGCATGATGAGCCACGTGATCAGTGCAGGATCAATTACGTGATCAGTGCATGATCAGTCACGTGACCAGTACATGGTTGCTACGTGATCGTTGCATGATCAGCCACGTGAGCAGAGCATGATAGCCACGTGGTCAGTGCATGATCAGTCACGTGATCAGTACATGATCAGTCACGTGAACAGTGCATGATCATTTACGTGATCTTTGCATGATCAGTCACGTTACCAGTATATGGTTGCTACGTGATCATTCCATGACGAGCCACGTGAGCAGTGCATGATAGCCACGTGATGTGTGCATGAGTTACGTGAGCAGAGTATGATCAGCCACGTGATCAGTGCATGAGTGCCACGTGATCAGTGCATGATATGTCACGTGACAGGTGTGTGATCAGCCACGTGAACAGTGCATGTTCAGCCACGTGATCAGTGCATGATAGCCACGTGATCAGTGCATGATCAGTTACGTGAGCAGTGTATGATCAGCCACGTGATCAGTGCATGGTCAGACACGTGAACAGTGTATGATCAGCCACGTGATCAGTGCATGATATCCAAGTGATCAGTGCATGATCATCACGTGATCAGTGTATGATCAGCCACGTGAACAGTGCATGCTCAGTCACGTGATCTGGGCCTGCTGAGCTGCGTGATTACTGTCTGCTCATCTGCTTGACAATTGCCAGCTGAGCTGCACGATTCCTGCCTGTCATCTGCTTGACAATTGCCAGCTGTGCTGCGTAATTCCTGCCTGCTCAGCTGCTTGATTATTGCCAGCTGAGCAGCATGATTCCTCACACCTGAGTTCCATGATTATTGCCTGCTGACTGTTTGATTCGTGCCTACTCAGCTCTTTGTTTATTGCCTCCAGAGGCACATGATCAGTGTATGATAGCAAACATGATCAGCGCATGATCAGTCACATGATCAGCGCCATTAAGTCACGTGATCACTACATGATAGTCATGTGATCAGTCCATGCTCAGTCACGGTATCAGTGCATGATCAGCCACGTGATCAGTGCATGATCTGTCACAAGATTAGTGTATGATCATCCACGTGATCAGTGCACGGGCAGTCATGTGATCAGTGCATGATATAGGCGTGAACAGTGCATGATCAGTCTCGTGATCAGTGCATGATAGCCACGTGATCAGTGCATGATCAGTCACCTGATGGGTGTATGATCATTCACGTGACCTGTACATGGTAGCTACATGATCATTGCATGATCAGCCACGTGAGTAGTTCATGATAGCCACGTGATCACTGCATGATCAGTCACGTGATCAGTGCATGATCAGTCATGTGACCAGTACATGGTAGCTGCGTGATCATGGCATGATCAGCCACGTGAGCAGTGCATGATAGCCACGTGATCAGTGCATGATCAGACACGAGATCAGTGCATGATCAGTCACGTGATCAGTGCATGATCAGCCACGTGATCAGTGCATGATCAGCCGTGATCAGTGCATGATCAGCCACGTGATCAGTGCATGATCAGCCACGTGATCAGTGCATGATCAGCCACGTGATCAGTGCATGATAGCCACGTGATCAGTGCATGATCAGTCACGTGATCAGTGCATGATCAGTCACGTGATCAGTGCATGATCAGCCACGTGATCAGTGCATGATCAGCCACGTGATCAGTGCAGGATCAATTACGTGATCAGTGCATGATCAGTCACGTGACCAGTACATGGTTGCTACGTGATCGTTGCATGATCAGCCACGTGAGCAGTGCATGATAGCCACGTGGTCAGTGCATGATCAGTCCGTGATCAGTGCATGATCAGTCACGTGAACAGTGCATGATCAGTTACGTGATCAGTGCATGATCAGTCACGTGATCAGTGCATGATCACGTGAGCAGTGCATGATAGCCACGTGATCAGTGCATGATTACGTGAGCAGGTATGATCAGCCACGTGATCAGTGCATGATCAGCCACGTGATCAGTGCATGATAGTGCACGTGATCAGGTGTGTGATCAGCCACGTGAACAGTGCATGATTGCCACGTGATCAGTGCATGATCAGCCACGTGATCAGTGCATGATAGCTACGTGAGCAGTGCATGATCAGCCACGTGATC
This sequence comes from Bos javanicus, assembly GCF_032452875.1. NCBI lineage: Eukaryota > Metazoa > Chordata > Mammalia > Artiodactyla > Bovidae > Bos > Bos javanicus. Next base: position 83,253 of record NW_026894649.1, on the reverse strand, counting down.
AGTGCATGGTCAGACACGTGAACAGTGTATGATCAGCCACGTGATCAGTGCATGATATCCAAGTGATCAGTGCATGATCATCACGTGATCAGTGTATGATCAGCCACGTGAACAGTGCATGCTCAGTCACGTGATCTGGGCCTGCTGAGCTGCGTGATTACTGTCTGCTCATCTGCTTGACAATTGCCAGCTGAGCTGCACGATTCCTGCCTGTCATCTGCTTGACAATTGCCAGCTGTGCTGCGTAATTCCTGCCTGCTCAGCTGCTTGATTATTGCCAGCTGAGCAGCATGATTCCTCACACCTGAGTTCCATGATTATTGCCTGCTGACTGTTTGATTCGTGCCTACTCAGCTCTTTGTTTATTGCCTCCAGAGGCACATGATCAGTGTATGATAGCAAACATGATCAGCGCATGATCAGTCACATGATCAGCGCCATTAAGTCACGTGATCACTACATGATAGTCATGTGATCAGTCCATGCTCAGTCACGGTATCAGTGCATGATCAGCCACGTGATCAGTGCATGATCTGTCACAAGATTAGTGTATGATCATCCACGTGATCAGTGCACGGGCAGTCATGTGATCAGTGCATGATATAGACGTGAACAGTGCATGATCAGTCTCGTGATCAGTGCATGATAGCCACGTGATCAGTGCATGATCAGTCACCTGATGGGTGTATGATCATTCACGTGACCTGTACATGGTAGCTACATGATCATTGCATGATCAGCCACGTGAGTAGTTCATGATAGCCACGTGATCACTGCATGATCAGTCACGTGATCAGTGCATGATCAGTCATGTGACCAGTACATGGTAGCTGCGTGATCATGGCATGATCAGCCACGTGAGCAGTGCATGATAGCCACGTGATCAGTGCATGATCAGACACGAGATCAGTGCATGATCAGTCACGTGATCAGTGCATGATCAGCCACGTGATCAGTGCATGACCAGCCACGTGATCAGTGCATGATCAGCCACGTGATCAGTGCATGACAGGCGTGATCAGTATGTCCAGCCAAGTGATCAGTGCATGATAGCCACGTGATCAGTGCATGATCAGTCACGTGATCAGTGCATGATCAGTTATGTGATCAGTGTATGATCAGCCACGTGATCAGTGCATGATCAGCCACATGATCAGTGCATGATCAATTACGTGCTCAGTGCATGATCAGTCACGTGACCAGTACATGGTAGCTACGTGATCATTGCCTGATCAGCCACGTGATCAGTGCATGATAGCCACGTGATCAGTGCATGATAGCCACGTGATCAGTGCATGATCAGTCATGTGATACGTGTGTGATCAGCCACGTGATCAGTGCATGATATCCACGTGATCAGTGCATGACAGCCACGTGATCAGTGCATGAGAGCCACGGGATCAGTGCATGATCAGTCACGTGATACATGTGTGATCAGCCACGTGATCAGTGCATGATGAGCCACGTGATCAGTGCAGGATCAATTACGTGATCAGTGCATGATCAGTCACGTGACCAGTACATGGTTGCTACGTGATCGTTGCATGATCAGCCACGTGAGCAGAGCATGATAGCCACGTGGTCAGTGCATGATCAGTCACGTGATCAGTACATGATCAGTCACGTGAACAGTGCATGATCATTTACGTGATCTTTGCATGATCAGTCACGTTACCAGTATATGGTTGCTACGTGATCATTCCATGACGAGCCACGTGAGCAGTGCATGATAGCCACGTGATGTGTGCATGAGTTACGTGAGCAGAGTATGATCAGCCACGTGATCAGTGCATGAGTGCCACGTGATCAGTGCATGATATGTCACGTGACAGGTGTGTGATCAGCCACGTGAACAGTGCATGTTCAGCCACGTGATCAGTGCATGATAGCCACGTGATCAGTGCATGATCAGTTACGTGAGCAGTGTATGATCAGCCACGTGATCAGTGCATGGTCAGACACGTGAACAGTGTATGATCAGCCACGTGATCAGTGCATGATATCCAAGTGATCAGTGCATGATCATCACGTGATCAGTGTATGATCAGCCACGTGAACAGTGCATGCTCAGTCACGTGATCTGGGCCTGCTGAGCTGCGTGATTACTGTCTGCTCATCTGCTTGACAATTGCCAGCTGAGCTGCACGATTCCTGCCTGTCATCTGCTTGACAATTGCCAGCTGTGCTGCGTAATTCCTGCCTGCTCAGCTGCTTGATTATTGCCAGCTGAGCAGCATGATTCCTCACACCTGAGTTCCATGATTATTGCCTGCTGACTGTTTGATTCGTGCCTACTCAGCTCTTTGTTTATTGCCTCCAGAGGCACATGATCAGTGTATGATAGCAAACATGATCAGCGCATGATCAGTCACATGATCAGCGCCATTAAGTCACGTGATCACTACATGATAGTCATGTGATCAGTCCATGCTCAGTCACGGTATCAGTGCATGATCAGCCACGTGATCAGTGCATGATCTGTCACAAGATTAGTGTATGATCATCCACGTGATCAGTGCACGGGCAGTCATGTGATCAGTGCATGATATAGGCGTGAACAGTGCATGATCAGTCTCGTGATCAGTGCATGATAGCCACGTGATCAGTGCATGATCAGTCACCTGATGGGTGTATGATCATTCACGTGACCTGTACATGGTAGCTACATGATCATTGCATGATCAGCCACGTGAGTAGTTCATGATAGCCACGTGATCACTGCATGATCAGTCACGTGATCAGTGCATGATCAGTCATGTGACCAGTACATGGTAGCTGCGTGATCATGGCATGATCAGCCACGTGAGCAGTGCATGATAGCCACGTGATCAGTGCATGATCAGACACGAGATCAGTGCATGATCAGTCACGTGATCAGTGCATGATCAGCAGTGCATGATCAGTCACGTGATGTGCATGATCACGTGATCAGTGCATGACCAGGCACGTGATCAGTGTATGTCCAGCCAAGTGATCAGTGCATGATAGCCACGTGATCAGTGCATGATCAGTCACGTGATCAGTGCATGATCAGTTATGTGATCAGTGTATGATCAGCCACGTGATCAGTGCATGATCAGCCACATGATCAGTGCATGATCAATTACGTGCTCAGTGCATGATCAGTTACGTGACCAGTACATGGTAGCTACGTGATCATTGCCTGATCAGCCACGTGATCAGTGCATGATAGCCACGTGATCAGTGCATGATAGCCACGTGATCAGTGCATGATCAGTCATGTGATACGTGTGTGATCAGCCACGTGATCAGTGCATGATATCCACGTGATCAGTGCATGACAGCCACGTGATCAGTGCATGAGAGCCACGGGATCAGTGCATGATCAGTCACGTGATACATGTGTGATCAGCCACGTGATCAGTGCATGATGAGCCACGTGATCAGTGCAGGATCAATTCGTGATCAGTGCATGATCAGTCACGTGACCAGTACATGGTTGCTACGTGATCGTTGCATGATCAGCCACGTGAGCAGAGCATGATAGCCACGTGGTCAGTGCATGATCAGTCACGTGATCAGTACATGATCAGTCACGTGAACAGTGCATGATCATTTACGTGATCTTTGCATGATCAGTCACGTTACCAGTATATGGTTGCTACGTGATCATTCCATGACGAGCCACGTGAGCAGTGCATGATAGCCACGTGATGTGTGCATGAGTTGAGCAGAGTATGATCAGCCACGTGATCAGTGCATGAGTGCCACGTGATCAGTGCATGATATGTCACGTGACAGGTGTGTGATCAGCCACGTGAACAGTGCATGTTCAGCCACGTGATCAGTGCATGATAGCCACGTGATCAGTGCATGATCAGTTACGTGAGCAGTGTATGATCAGCCACGTGATCAGTGCATGGTCAGACACGTGAACAGTGTATGATCAGCCACGTGATCAGTGCATGATATCCAAGTGATCAGTGCATGATCATCACGTGATCAGTGTATGATCAGCCACGTGAACAGTGCATGCTCAGTCACGTGATCTGGGCCTGCTGAGCTGCGTGATTACTGTCTGCTCATCTGCTTGACAATTGCCAGCTGAGCTGCACGATTCCTGCCTGTCATCTGCTTGACAATTGCCAGCTGTGCTGCGTAATTCCTGCCTGCTCAGCTGCTTGATTATTGCCAGCTGAGCAGCATGATTCCTCACACCTGAGTTCCATGATTATTGCCTGCTGACTGTTTGATTCGTGCCTACTCAGCTCTTTGTTTATTGCCTCCAGAGGCACATGATCAGTGTATGATAGCAAACATGATCAGCGCATGATCAGTCACATGATCAGCGCCATTAAGTCACGTGATCACTACATGATAGTCATGTGATCAGTCCATGCTCAGTCACGGTATCAGTGCATGATCAGCCACGTGATCAGTGCATGATCTGTCACAAGATTAGTGTATGATCATCCACGTGATCAGTGCACGGGCAGTCATGTGATCAGTGCATGATATAGGCGTGAACAGTGCATGATCAGTCTCGTGATCAGTGCATGATAGCCACGTGATCAGTGCATGATCAGTCACCTGATGGGTGTATGATCATTCACGTGACCTGTACATGGTAGCTACATGATCATTGCATGATCAGCCACGTGAGTAGTTCATGATAGCCACGTGATCACTGCATGATCAGTCACGTGATCAGTGCATGATCAGTCATGTGACCAGTACATGGTAGCTGCGTGATCATGGCATGATCAGCCACGTGAGCAGTGCATGATAGCCACGTGATCAGTGCATGATCAGATCAGTGCATGATCAGTCCGTGATCAGTGCATGATCAGCCATGATCAGTGCATGATCAGTTACGTGATCAGTGTATGATCAGCCACGTGATCAGTGCATGATCAGCCACGTGATCAGTGCATGATCAATCGTGATCAGTGCATGATCAGTCACGTGACCAGTACATGGTAGCTACGTGATCATTGCCTGATCAGCCACGTGATCAGTGCATGATAGCCACGTGATCAGTGCATGATAGCCACGTGATCAGTGCATGATCAGTCATGTGATACGTGTGTGATCAGCCACGTGATCAGTGCATGATATCCACGTGATCAGTGCATGACAGCCACGTGATCAGTGCATGAGAGCCACGGGATCAGTGCATGATCAGTCACGTGATACATGTGTGATCAGCCACGTGATCAGTGCATGATGAGCCACGTGATCAGTGCAGGATCAATTACGTGATCAGTGCATGATCAGTCACGTGACCAGTACATGGTTGCTACGTGATCGTTGCATGATCAGCCACGTGAGCAGAGCATGATAGCCACGTGGTCAGTGCATGATCAGTCACGTGATCAGTACATGATCAGTCACGTGAACAGTGCATGATCATTTACGTGATCTTTGCATGATCAGTCACGTTACCAGTATATGGTTGCTACGTGATCATTCCATGACGAGCCACGTGAGCAGTGCATGATAGCCACGTGATGTGTGCATGAGTTACGTGAGCAGAGTATGATCAGCCACGTGATCAGTGCATGAGTGCCACGTGATCAGTGCATGATATGTCACGTGACAGGTGTGTGATCAGCCACGTGAACAGTGCATGTTCAGCCACGTGATCAGTGCATGATAGCCACGTGATCAGTGCATGATCAGTTACGTGAGCAGTGTATGATCAGCCACGTGATCAGTGCATGGTCAGACACGTGAACGGTGTATGATCAGCCACGTGATCAGTGCATGATATCCAAGTGATCAGTGCATGATCATCACGTGATCAGTGTATGATCAGCCACGTGAACAGTGCATGCTCAGTCACGTGATCTGGGCCTGCTGAGCTGCGTGATTACTGTCTGCTCATCTGCTTGACAATTGCCAGCTGAGCTGCACGATTCCTGCCTGTCATCTGCTTGACAATTGCCAGCTGTGCTGCGTAATTCCTGCCTGCTCAGCTGCTTGATTATTGCCAGCTGAGCAGCATGATTCCTCACACCTGAGTTCCATGATTATTGCCTGCTGACTGTTTGATTCGTGCCTACTCAGCTCTTTGTTTATTGCCTCCAGAGGCACATGATCAGTGTATGATAGCAAACATGATCAGCGCATGATCAGTCACATGATCAGCGCCATTAAGTCACGTGATCACTACATGATAGTCATGTGATCAGTCCATGCTCAGTCACGGTATCAGTGCATGATCAGCCACGTGATCAGTGCATGATCTGTCACAAGATTAGTGTATGATCATCCACGTGATCAGTGCACGGGCAGTCATGTGATCAGTGCATGATATAGACGTGAACAGTGCATGATCAGTCTCGTGATCAGTGCATGATAGCCACGTGATCAGTGCATGATCAGTCACCTGATGGGTGTATGATCATTCACGTGACCTGTACATGGTAGCTACATGATCATTGCATGATCAGCCACGTGAGTAGTTCATGATAGCCACGTGATCACTGCATGATCAGTCACGTGATCAGTGCATGATCAGTCATGTGACCAGTACATGGTAGCTGCGTGATCATGGCATGATCAGCCACGTGAGCAGTGCATGATAGCCACGTGATCAGTGCATGATCAGCACGAGATCAGTGCATGATCAGTCACGTGATCAGTGCATGATCAGCCACGTGATCAGTGCATGACCAGGCACGTGATCAGTGTATGTCAGCCAAGTGATCAGTGCATGATAGCCACGTGATCAGTGCATGATCAGTCACGTGATCAGTGCATGATCAGTTATGTGATCAGTGTATGATCAGCCACGTGATCAGTGCATGATCAGCCACATGATCAGTGCATGATCAATTACGTGATCAGTGCATGATCAGTCACGTGACCAGTACATGGTAGCTACGTGATCATTGCCTGATCAGCCACGTGATCAGTGCATGATAGCCACGTGATCAGTGCATGATAGCCACGTGATCAGTGCATGATCAGTCATGTGATACGTGTGTGATCAGCCACGTGATCAGTGCATGATATCCACGTGATCAGTGCATGACAGCCACGTGATCAGTGCATGAGAGCCACGGGATCAGTGCATGATCAGTCACGTGATACATGTGTGATCAGCCACGTGATCAGTGCATGATGAGCCACGTGATCAGTGCAGGATCAATTCGTGATCAGTGCATGATCAGTCACGTGACCAGTACATGGTTGCTACGTGATCGTTGCATGATCAGCCACGTGAGCAGAGCATGATAGCCACGTGGTCAGTGCATGATCAGTCACGTGATCAGTACATGATCAGTCACGTGAACAGTGCATGATCATTTACGTGATCTTTGCATGATCAGTCACGTTACCAGTATATGGTTGCTACGTGATCATTCCATGACGAGCACGTGAGCAGTGCATGATAGCCACGTGATGTGTGCATGAGTTACGTGAGCAGAGTATGATCAGCCACGTGATCAGTGCATGAGTGCCACGTGATCAGTGCATGATATGTCACGTGACAGGTGTGTGATCAGCCACGTGAACAGTGCATGTTCAGCCACGTGATCAGTGCATGATAGCCACGTGATCAGTGCATGATCAGTTACGTGAGCAGTGTATGATCAGCCACGTGATCAGTGCATGGTCAGACACGTGAACAGTGTATGATCAGCCACGTGATCAGTGCATGATATCCAAGTGATCAGTACATGATCATCACGTGATCAGTGTATGATCAGCCACGTGAACAGTGCATGCTCAGTCACGTGATCTGGGCCTGCTGAGCTGCGTGATTACTGTCTGCTCATCTGCTTGACAATTGCCAGCTGAGCTGCACGATTCCTGCCTGTCATCTGCTTGACAATTGCCAGCTGTGCTGCGTAATTCCTGCCTGCTCAGCTGCTTGATTATTGCCAGCTGAGCAGCATGATTCCTCACACCTGTGTTCCATGATTATTGCCTGCTGACTGTTTGATTCGTGCCTACTCAGCTCTTTGTTTATTGCCTCCAGAGGCACATGATCAGTGTATGATAGCAAACATGATCAGCGCATGATCAGTCACATGATCAGCGCCATTAAGTCACGTGATCACTACATGATAGTCATGTGATCAGTCCATGCTCAGTCACGGTATCAGTGCATGATCAGCCACGTGATCAGTGCATGATCTGTCACAAGATTAGTGTATGATCATCACGTGATCAGTGCACGGGCAGTCATGTGATCAGTGCATGATATAGACGTGAACAGTGCATGATCAGTCTCGTGATCCGTGCATGATAGCCACGTGATCAGTGCATGATCAGTCACCTGATGGGTGTATGATCATTCACGTGACCTGTACATGGTAGCTACATGATCATTGCATGATCAGCCACGTGAGTAGTTCATGATAGCCACGTGATCACTGCATGATCAGTCACGTGATCAGTGCATGATCAGTCATGTGACCAGTACATGGTAGCTGCGTGATCATGGCATGATCAGCCACGTGAGCAGTGCATGATAGCCACGTGATCAGTGCATGATCAGACACGAGATCAGTGCATGATCAGTCACGTGATCAGTGCATGATCAGCCACGTGATCAGTGCATGACCAGGCACGTGATCAGTGTATGTCAGCCACGTGATCAGTGCATGATAGCCACGTGATCAGTGCATGATCAGTCACGTGATCAGTGCATGATCAGTTATGTGATCAGTGTATGATCAGCCACGTGATCAGTGCATGATCAGCCACGTGATCAGTGCATGATCAATTACGTGCTCAGTGCATGATCAGTCACGTGACCAGTACATGGTAGCTACGTGATCATTGCCTGATCAGCCACGTGATCAGTGCATGATAGCCACGTGATCAGTGCATGATAGCCACGTGATCAGTGCATGATCAGTCATGTGATACGTGTGTGATCAGCCACATGATCAGTGCATGATATCCACGTGATCAGTGCATGACAGCCACGTGATCAGTGCATGAGAGCCACGGGATCAGTGCATGATCAGTCACGTGATACATGTGTGATCAGCCACGTGATCAGTGCATGATGAGCCACGTGATCAGTGCAGGATCAATACGTGATCAGTGCATGATCAGTCACGTGACCAGTACATGGTTGCTACGTGATCGTTGCATGATCAGCCACGTGAGCAGAGCATGATAGCCACGTGGTCAGTGCATGATCAGTCACGTGATCAGTACATGATCAGTCACGTGAACAGTGCATGATCATTTACGTGATCTTTGCATGATCAGTCACGTTACCAGTATATGGTTGCTACGTGATCATTCCATGACGGCCCGTGAGCAGTGCATGATAGCCACGTGATGTGTGCATGAGTTACGTGAGCAGAGTATGATCAGCCACGTGATCAGTGCATGAGTGCCACGTGATCAGTGCATGATATGTCACGTGACAGGTGTGTGATCAGCCACGTGAACAGTGCATGTTCAGCCACGTGATCAGTGCATGATAGCCACGTGATCAGTGCATGATCAGTTACGTGAGCAGTGTATGATCAGCCACGTGATCAGTGCATGGTCAGACACGTGAACAGTGTATGATCAGCCACGTGATCAGTGCATGATATCCAAGTGATCAGTGCATGATCATCACGTGATCAGTGTATGATCAGCCACGTGAACAGTGCATGCTCAGTCACGTGATCTGGGCCTGCTGAGCTGCGTGATTACTGTCTGCTCATCTGCTTGACAATTGCCAGCTGAGCTGCACGATTCCTGCCTGTCATCTGCTTGACAATTGCCAGCTGTGCTGCGTAATTCCTGCCTGCTCAGCTGCTTGATTATTGCCAGCTGAGCAGCATGATTCCTCACACCTGAGTTCCATGATTATTGCCTGCTGACTGTTTGATTCGTGCCTACTCAGCTCTTTGTTTATTGCCTCCAGAGGCACATGATCAGTGTATGATAGCAAACATGATCAGCGCATGATCAGTCACATGATCAGCGCCATTAAGTCACGTGATCACTACATGATAGTCATGTGATCAGTCCATGCTCAGTCACGGTATCAGTGCATGATCAGCCACGTGATCAGTGCATGATCTGTCACAAGATTAGTGTATGATCATCCACGTGATCAGTGCACGGGCAGTCATGTGATCAGTGCATGATATAGGCGTGAACAGTGCATGATCAGTCTCGTGATCAGTGCATGATAGCCACGTGATCAGTGCATGATCAGTCACCTGATGGGTGTATGATCATTCACGTGACCTGTACATGGTAGCTACATGATCATTGCATGATCAGCCACGTGAGTAGTTCATGATAGCCACGTGATCACTGCATGATCAGTCACGTGATCAGTGCATGATCAGTCATGTGACCAGTACATGGTAGCTGCGTGATCATGGCATGATCAGCCACGTGAGCAGTGCATGATAGCCACGTGATCAGTGCATGATCAGACACGAGATCAGTGCATGATCAGTCACGTGATCAGTGCATGATCAGCCACGTGATCAGTGCATGACCAGGCACGTGATCAGTGTATGTCCAGCCAAGTGATCAGTGCATGATAGCCACGTGATCAGTGCATGATCAGTCACGTGATCAGTGCATGATCAGTTATGTGATCAGTGTATGATCAGCCACGTGATCAGTGCATGATCAGCCATGATCAGTGCATGATCAATTACGTGCTCAGTGCATGATCAGTCACGTGACCAGTACATGGTAGCTCGTGATCATTGCCTGATCAGCCACGTGATCAGTGCATGATAGCCCGTGATCAGTGCATGATAGCCACGTGATCAGTGCATGATCAGTCATGTGATACGTGTGTGATCAGCCACGTGATCAGTGCATGATATCCACGTGATCAGTGCATGACAGCCACGTGATCAGTGCATGAGAGCCACGGGATCAGTGCATGATCAGTCACGTGATACATGTGTGATCAGCCACGTGATCAGTGCATGATGAGCCACGTGATCAGTGCAGGATCAATTACGTGATCAGTGCATGATCAGTCACGTGACCAGTACATGGTTGCTACGTGATCGTTGCATGATCAGCCACGTGAGCAGAGCATGATAGCCACGTGGTCAGTGCATGATCAGTCACGTGATCAGTACATGATCAGTCACGTGAACAGTGCATGATCATTTACGTGATCTTTGCATGATCAGTCACGTTACCAGTATATGGTTGCTACGTGATCATTCCATGACGAGCCACGTGAGCAGTGCATGATAGCCACGTGATGTGTGCATGAGTTACGTGAGCAGAGTATGATCAGCCACGTGATCAGTGCATGAGTGCCACGTGATCAGTGCATGATATGTCACGTGACAGGTGTGTGATCAGCCACGTGAACAGTGCATGTTCAGCCACGTGATCAGTGCATGATAGCCACGTGATCAGTGCATGATCAGTTACGTGAGCAGTGTATGATCAGCCACGTGATCAGTGCATGGTCAGACACGTGAACAGTGTATGATCAGCCACGTGATCAGTGCATGATATCCAAGTGATCAGTGCATGATCATCACGTGATCAGTGTATGATCAGCCACGTGAACAGTGCATGCTCAGTCACGTGATCTGGGCCTGCTGAGCTGCGTGATTACTGTCTGCTCATCTGCTTGACAATTGCCAGCTGAGCTGCACGATTCCTGCCTGTCATCTGCTTGACAATTGCCAGCTGTGCTGCGTAATTCCTGCCTGCTCAGCTGCTTGATTATTGCCAGCTGAGCAGCATGATTCCTCACACCTGAGTTCCATGATTATTGCCTGCTGACTGTTTGATTCGTGCCTACTCAGCTCTTTGTTTATTGCCTCCAGAGGCACATGATCAGTGTATGATAGCAAACATGATCAGCGCATGATCAGTCACATGATCAGCGCCATTAAGTCACGTGATCACTACATGATAGTCATGTGATCAGTCCATGCTCAGTCACGGTATCAGTGCATGATCAGCCACGTGATCAGTGCATGATCTGTCACAAGATTAGTGTATGATCATCCACGTGATCAGTGCACGGGCAGTCATGTGATCAGTGCATGATATAGGCGTGAACAGTGCATGATCAGTCTCGTGATCAGTGCATGATAGCCACGTGATCAGTGCATGATCAGTCACCTGATGGGTGTATGATCATTCACGTGACCTGTACATGGTAGCTACATGATCATTGCATGATCAGCCACGTGAGTAGTTCATGATAGCCACGTGATCACTGCATGATCAGTCACGTGATCAGTGCATGATCAGTCATGTGACCAGTACATGGTAGCTGCGTGATCATGGCATGATCAGCCACGTGAGCAGTGCATGATAGCCACGTGATCAGTGCATGATCAGACACGAGATCAGTGCATGATCAGTCACGTGATCAGTGCATGATCAGCCACGTGATCAGTGCATGACCAGTCACGTGATCAGTGCATGATCAGCCACGTGATCAGTGCATGATCAGCACGTGATCAGTGCATGATCAGTTACGTGATCAGTGCATGATCAGCCACGTGATCAGTGCATGATCAGCCACGTGATCAGTGCATGATCAGTTACGTGATCAGTGCATGATCATGATCTGCGTGCCACCAGTGCATGGTCACACGTGATCAGTGCATGATCAGCCACGTGATCAGTGCATGACAGCCACGTGATCAGTGCATGAGAGCCACGGGATCAGTGCATGATCAGTCACGTGATACATGTGTGATCAGCCACGTGATCTGTGCATGATGAGCCACGTGATCAGTGCAGGATCAATTACGTGATCAGTGCATGATCAGTCACGTGACCAGTACATGGTTGCTATGTGATCGTTGCATGATCAGCCACGTGAGCAGAGCATGATAGCCACGTGGTCAGTGCATGATCAGTCACGTGATCAGTACATGATCAGTCACGTGAACAGTGCATGATCATTTACGTGATCTTTGCATGATCAGTCACGTTACCAGTATATGGTTGCTACGTGATCATTCCATGACGAGCCACGTGAGCAGTGCATGATAGCCACGTGATGTGTGCATGAGTTACGTGAGCAGAGTATGATCAGCCACGTGATCAGTGCATGAGTGCCACGTGATCAGTGCATGATATGTCACGTGACAGGTGTGTGATCAGCCACGTGAACAGTGCATGTTCAGCCACGTGATCAGTGCATGATAGCCACGTGATCAGTGCATGATCAGTTACGTGAGCAGTGTATGATCAGCCACGTGATCAGTGCATGGTCAGACACGTGAACAGTGTATGATCAGCCACGTGATCAGTGCATGATATCCAAGTGATCAGTGCATGATCATCACGTGATCAGTGTATGATCAGCCACGTGAACAGTGCATGCTCAGTCACGTGATCTGGGCCTGCTGAGCTGCGTGATTACTGTCTGCTCATCTGCTTGACAATTGCCAGCTGAGCTGCACGATTCCTGCCTGTCATCTGCTTGACAATTGCCAGCTGTGCTGCGTAATTCCTGCCTGCTCAGCTGCTTGATTATTGCCAGCTGAGCAGCATGATTCCTCACACCTGAGTTCCATGATTATTGCCTGCTGACTGTTTGATTCGTGCCTACTCAGCTCTTTGTTTATTGCCTCCAGAGGCACATGATCAGTGTATGATAGCAAACATGATCAGCGCATGATCAGTCACATGATCAGCGCCATTAAGTCACGTGATCACTACATGATAGTCATGTGATCAGTCCATGCTCAGTCACGGTATCAGTGCATGATCAGCCACGTGATCAGTGCATGATCTGTCACAAGATTAGTGTATGATCATCCACGTGATCAGTGCACGGGCAGTCATGTGATCAGTGCATGATATAGGCGTGAACAGTGCATGATCAGTCTCGTGATCAGTGCATGATAGCCACGTGATCAGTGCATGATCAGTCACCTGATGGGTGTATGATCATTCACGTGACCTGTACATGGTAGTTACGTGATCATTGCATGATCAGCCACGTGAGTAGTTCATGACAGCCACGTGATCACTGCATGATCAGTCACGTGATCAGTGCATGATCAGTCATGTGACCAGTACAAGGTAGCTGCGTGATCATGGCATGATCAGCCACGTGAACAGTGCATGATAGCCACGTGATCAGTGCATGATCAGACACGAGATCAGTGCATGATCAGTCACGTGATCAGTGCATGATCAGCCAGTGATCAGTGCATGATCAGCCACGTGATCAGTGCATGATCAGCCACGTGATCAGTGCATGACCAAGCACGTGATCAGTGTATGTCCAGCCAAGTGATCAGTGCATGATAGCCACGTGATCAGTGCATGATCAGTCACGTGATCAGTGCATGATCAGTTATGTGATCAGTGTATGATCAGCCACGTGATCAGTGCATGATCAGCCACATGATCAGTGCATGATTTACGTGCTCAGTGCATGATCAGTCACGTGACAGTACATGGTAGCTCGTGATCATTGCCTGATCAGCCACGTGATCAGTGCATGATAGCCACGTGATCAGTGCATGATAGCCACGTGATCAGTGCATGATCAGTCATGTGATACGTGTGTGATCAGCCACGTGATCAGTGCATGATATCCACGTGATCAGTGCATGACAGCCACGTGATCAGTGCATGAGAGCCCGGGATCAGTGCATGATCAGTCACGTGATACATGTGTGATCAGCCACGTGATCAGTGCATGATGAGCCACGTGATCAGTGCAGGATCAATTACGTGATCAGTGCATGATCAGTCACGTGACCAGTACATGGTTGCTACGTGATCGTTGCATGATCAGCCACGTGAGCAGAGCATGATAGCCACGTGGTCAGTGCATGATCAGTCACGTGATCAGTACATGATCAGTCACGTGAACAGTGCATGATCATTTACGTGATCTTTGCATGATCAGTCACGTTACCAGTATATGGTTGCTACGTGATCATTCCATGACGAGCCACGTGAGCAGTGCATGATAGCCACGTGATGTGTGCATGAGTTACGTGAGCAGAGTATGATCAGCCACGTGATCAGTGCATGAGTGCCACGTGATCAGTGCATGATATGTCACGTGACAGGTGTGTGATCAGCCACGTGAACAGTGCATGTTCAGCCACGTGATCAGTGCATGATAGCCACGTGATCAGTGCATGATCAGTTACGTGAGCAGTGTATGATCAGCCACGTGATCAGTGCATGGTCAGACACGTGAACAGTGTATGATCAGCCACGTGATCAGTGCATGATATCCAAGTGATCAGTGCATGATCATCACGTGATCAGTGTATGATCAGCCACGTGAACAGTGCATGCTCAGTCACGTGATCTGGGCCTGCTGAGCTGCGTGATTACTGTCTGCTCATCTGCTTGACAATTGCCAGCTGAGCTGCACGATTCCTGCCTGTCATCTGCTTGACAATTGCCAGCTGTGCTGCGTAATTCCTGCCTGCTCAGCTGCTTGATTATTGCCAGCTGAGCAGCATGATTCCTCACACCTGAGTTCCATGATTATTGCCTGCTGACTGTTTGATTCGTGCCTACTCAGCTCTTTGTTTATTGCCTCCAGAGGCACATGATCAGTGTATGATAGCAAACATGATCAGCGCATGATCAGTCACATGATCAGCGCCATTAAGTCACGTGATCACTACATGATAGTCATGTGATCAGTCCATGCTCAGTCACGGTATCAGTGCATGATCAGCCACGTGATCAGTGCATGATCTGTCACAAGATTAGTGTATGATCATCCACGTGATCAGTGCACGGGCAGTCATGTGATCAGTGCATGATATAGGCGTGAACAGTGCATGATCAGTCTCGTGATCAGTGCATGATAGCCACGTGATCAGTGCATGATCAGTCACCTGATGGGTGTATGATCATTCACGTGACCTGTACATGGTAGCTACATGATCATTGCATGATCAGCCACGTGAGTAGTTCATGATAGCCACGTGATCACTGCATGATCAGTCACGTGATCAGTGCATGATCAGTCATGTGACCAGTACATGGTAGCTGCGTGATCATGGCATGATCAGCCACGTGAGCAGTGCATGATAGCCACGTGATCAGTGCATGATCAGACACGAGATCAGTGCATGATCAGTCGTGATCAGTGCATGATCGACGTGATCAGTGCATGATCAGTCACGTGATCAGTGCATGATCAGCCACGTGATCAGTGCATGACCAGGCACGTGATCAGTGTATGTCCAGCCAAGTGATCAGTGCATGATAGCCACGTGATCAGTGCATGATCAGTCACGTGATCAGTGCATGATCAGTTATGTGATCAGTGTATGATCAGCCACGTGATCAGTGCATGATCAGCCACATGATCAGTGCATGATCAATTACGTGCTCAGTGCATGATCAGTCACGTGACCAGTACATGGTAGCTACGTGATCATTGCCTGATCAGCCACGTGATCAGTGCATGATAGCCACGTGATCAGTGCATGATAGCCACGTGATCAGTGCATGATCAGTCATGTGATACGTGTGTGATCAGCCACGTGATCAGTGCATGATATCCACGTGATCAGTGCATGACAGCCACGTGATCAGTGCATGAGAGCCACGGGATCAGTGCATGATCAGTCACGTGATACATGTGTGATCAGCCACGTGATCAGTGCATGATGAGCCACGTGATCAGTGCAGGATCAATTACGTGATCAGTGCATGATCAGTCACGTGACCAGTACATGGTTGCTACGTGATCGTTGCATGATCAGCCACGTGAGCAGAGCATGATAGCCACGTGGTCAGTGCATGATCAGTCACGTGATCAGTACATGATCAGTCACGTGAACAGTGCATGATCATTTACGTGATCTTTGCATGATCAGTCACGTTACCAGTATATGGTTGCTACGTGATCATTCCATGACGAGCCACGTGAGCAGTGCATGATAGCCACGTGATGTGTGCATGAGTTACGTGAGCAGAGTATGATCAGCCACGTGATCAGTGCATGAGTGCCACGTGATCAGTGCATGATATGTCACGTGACAGGTGTGTGATCAGCCACGTGAACAGTGCATGTTCAGCCACGTGATCAGTGCATGATAGCCACGTGATCAGTGCATGATCAGTTACGTGAGCAGTGTATGATCAGCCACGTGATCAGTGCATGGTCAGACACGTGAACAGTGTATGATCAGCCACGTGATCAGTGCATGATATCCAAGTGATCAGTGCATGATCATCACGTGATCAGTGTATGATCAGCCACGTGAACAGTGCATGCTCAGTCACGTGATCTGGGCCTGCTGAGCTGCGTGATTACTGTCTGCTCATCTGCTTGACAATTGCCAGCTGAGCTGCACGATTCCTGCCTGTCATCTGCTTGACAATTGCCAGCTGTGCTGCGTAATTCCTGCCTGCTCAGCTGCTTGATTATTGCCAGCTGAGCAGCATGATTCCTCACACCTGAGTTCCATGATTATTGCCTGCTGACTGTTTGATTCGTGCCTACTCAGCTCTTTGTTTATTGCCTCCAGAGGCACATGATCAGTGTATGATAGCAAACATGATCAGCGCATGATCAGTCACATGATCAGCGCCATTAAGTCACGTGATCACTACATGATAGTCATGTGATCAGTCCATGCTCAGTCACGGTATCAGTGCATGATCAGCCACGTGATCAGTGCATGATCTGTCACAAGATTAGTGTATGATCATCACGTGATCAGTGCACGGGCAGTCATGTGATCAGTGCATGATATAGGCGTGAACAGTGCATGATCAGTCTCGTGATCAGTGCATGATAGCCACGTGATCAGTGCATGATCAGTCACCTGATGGGTGTATGATCATTCACGTGACCTGTACATGGTAGCTACATGATCATTGCATGATCAGCCACGTGAGTAGTTCATGATAGCCACGTGATCACTGCATGATCAGTCACGTGATCAGTGCATGATCAGTCATGTGACCAGTACATGGTAGCTGCGTGATCATGGCATGATCAGCCACGTGAGCAGTGCATGATAGCCACGTGATCAGTGCATGATCAGCACGAGATCAGTGCATGATCAGTCCGTGATCAGTGCATGACACGAGATCAGTGCATGATCAGTCACGTGATCAGTGCATGATCAGCACGTGATCAGTGCATGACCAGGCACGTGATCAGTGTATGTCAGCCAAGTGATCAGTGCATGATAGCCACGTGATCAGTGCATGATCAGTCACGTGATCAGTGCATGATCAGTTATGTGATCAGTGTATGATCAGCCACGTGATCAGTGCATGATCAGCCACATGATCAGTGCATGATCAATTACGTGCTCAGTGCATGATCAGTTACGTGACCAGTACATGGTAGCTACGTGATCATTGCCTGATCAGCCACGTGATCAGTGCATGATAGCCACGTGATCAGTGCATGATAGCCACGTGATCAGTGCATGATCAGTCATGTGATACGTGTGTGATCAGCCACGTGATCAGTGCATGATATCCACGTGATCAGTGCATGACAGCCACGTGATCAGTGCATGAGAGCCACGGGATCAGTGCATGATCAGTCACGTGATACATGTGTGATCAGCCACGTGATCAGTGCATGATGAGCCACGTGATCAGTGCAGGATCAATTACGTGATCAGTGCATGATCAGTCACGTGACCAGTACATGGTTGCTACGTGATCGTTGCATGATCAGCCACGTGAGCAGAGCATGATAGCCACGTGGTCAGTGCATGATCAGTCACGTGATCAGTACATGATCAGTCACGTGAACAGTGCATGATCATTTACGTGATCTTTGCATGATCAGTCACGTTACCAGTATATGGTTGCTACGTGATCATTCCATGACGAGCCACGTGAGCAGTGCATGATAGCCACGTGATGTGTGCATGAGTTACGTGAGCAGAGTATGATCAGCCACGTGATCAGTGCATGAGTGCCACGTGATCAGTGCATGATATGTCACGTGACAGGTGTGTGATCAGCCACGTGAACAGTGCATGTTCAGCCACGTGATCAGTGCATGATAGCCACGTGATCAGTGCATGATCAGTTACGTGAGCAGTGTATGATCAGCCACGTGATCAGTGCATGGTCAGACACGTGAACAGTGTATGATCAGCCACGTGATCAGTGCATGATATCCAAGTGATCAGTGCATGATCATCACGTGATCAGTGTATGATCAGCCACGTGAACAGTGCATGCTCAGTCACGTGATCTGGGCCTGCTGAGCTGCGTGATTACTGTCTGCTCATCTGCTTGACAATTGCCAGCTGAGCTGCACGATTCCTGCCTGTCATCTGCTTGACAATTGCCAGCTGTGCTGCGTAATTCCTGCCTGCTCAGCTGCTTGATTATTGCCAGCTGAGCAGCATGATTCCTCACACCTGAGTTCCATGATTATTGCCTGCTGACTGTTTGATTCGTGCCTACTCAGCTCTTTGTTTATTGCCTCCAGAGGCACATGATCAGTGTATGATAGCAAACATGATCAGCGCATGATCAGTCACATGATCAGCGCCATTAAGTCACGTGATCACTACATGATAGTCATGTGATCAGTCCATGCTCAGTCACGGTATCAGTGCATGATCAGCCACGTGATCAGTGCATGATCTGTCACAAGATTAGTGTATGATCATCCACGTGATCAGTGCACGGGCAGTCATGTGATCAGTGCATGATATAGGCGTGAACAGTGCATGATCAGTCTCGTGATCAGTGCATGATAGCCACGTGATCAGTGCATGATCAGTCACCTGATGGGTGTATGATCATTCACGTGACCTGTACATGGTAGCTACATGATCATTGCATGATCAGCCACGTGAGTAGTTCATGATAGCCACGTGATCACTGCATGATCAGTCACGTGATCAGTGCATGATCAGTCATGTGACCAGTACATGGTAGCTGCGTGATCATGGCATGATCAGCCACGTGAGCAGTGCATGATAGCCACGTGATCAGTGCATGATCAGACGAGATCAGTGCATGATCAGTCACGTGATCAGTGCATGATCAGACACGAGATCAGTGCATGATCAGTCACGTGATCAGTGCATGATCAGCCACGTGATCAGTGCATGACCAGCACGTGATCAGTGTATGTCCAGCCAAGTGATCAGTGCATGATAGCCACGTGATCAGTGCATGATCAGTCACGTGATCAGTGCATGATCAGTTATGTGATCAGTGTATGATCAGCCACGTGATCAGTGCATGATCAGCCACATGATCAGTGCATGATCAATTACGTGCTCAGTGCATGATCAGTTACGTGACCAGTACATGGTAGCTACGTGATCATTGCCTGATCAGCCACGTGATCAGTGCATGATAGCCACGTGATCAGTGCATGATAGCCACGTGATCAGTGCATGATCAGTCATGTGATACGTGTGTGATCAGCCACGTGATCAGTGCATGATATCCACGTGATCAGTGCATGACAGCCACGTGATCAGTGCATGAGAGCCACGGGATCAGTGCATGATCAGTCACGTGATACATGTGTGATCAGCCACGTGATCAGTGCATGATGAGCCACGTGATCAGTGCAGGATCAATTACGTGATCAGTGCATGATCAGTCACGTGACCAGTACATGGTTGCTACGTGATCGTTGCATGATCAGCCACGTGAGCAGAGCATGATAGCCACGTGGTCAGTGCATGATCAGTCACGTGATCAGTACATGATCAGTCACGTGAACAGTGCATGATCATTTACGTGATCTTTGCATGATCAGTCACGTTACCAGTATATGGTTGCTCACGTGATCATTCCATGACGAGCCACGTGAGCAGTGCATGATAGCCACGTGATGTGTGCATGAGTTACGTGAGCAGAGTATGATCAGCCACGTGATCAGTGCATGAGTGCCACGTGATCAGTGCATGATATGTCACGTGACAGGTGTGTGATCAGCCACGTGAACAGTGCATGTTCAGCCACGTGATCAGTGCATGATAGCCACGTGATCAGTGCATGATCAGTTACGTGAGCAGTGTATGATCAGCCACGTGATCAGTGCATGGTCAGACACGTGAACAGTGTATGATCAGCCACGTGATCAGTGCATGATATCCAAGTGATCAGTGCATGATCATCACGTGATCAGTGTATGATCAGCCACGTGAACAGTGCATGCTCAGTCACGTGATCTGGGCCTGCTGAGCTGCGTGATTACTGTCTGCTCATCTGCTTGACAATTGCCAGCTGAGCTGCACGATTCCTGCCTGTCATCTGCTTGACAATTGCCAGCTGTGCTGCGTAATTCCTGCCTGCTCAGCTGCTTGATTATTGCCAGCTGAGCAGCATGATTCCTCACACCTGAGTTCCATGATTATTGCCTGCTGACTGTTTGATTCGTGCCTACTCAGCTCTTTGTTTATTGCCTCCAGAGGCACATGATCAGTGTATGATAGCAAACATGATCAGCGCATGATCAGTCACATGATCAGCGCCATTAAGTCACGTGATCACTACATGATAGTCATGTGATCAGTCCATGCTCAGTCACGGTATCAGTGCATGATCAGCCACGTGATCAGTGCATGATCTGTCACAAGATTAGTGTATGATCATCCACGTGATCAGTGCACGGGCAGTCATGTGATCAGTGCATGATATAGGCGTGAACAGTGCATGATCAGTCTCGTGATCAGTGCATGATAGCCACGTGATCAGTGCATGATCAGTCACCTGATGGGTGTATGATCATTCACGTGACCTGTACATGGTAGCTACATGATCATTGCATGATCAGCCACGTGAGTAGTTCATGATAGCCACGTGATCACTGCATGATCAGAAACGTGATCAGTGCATGATCAGTCATGTGACCAGTACATGGTAGCTGCGTAATCATGGCATGATCAGCCACCTAAGCAGTGCATGATAGCCACGTGATCAGTGCATGATCAGACACGAGATCAGTGCATGATCAGTCACGTGATCAGTGCATGATCAGCCACGTGATCAGTGCATGACCAGGCACGTGATCAGTGCATGATCAGCCACGTGATCAGTGCATGACCAGGCACATGATCAGTGTATGTCCAGCCAAGTGATCAGTGCATGATAGCCACGTGATCAGTGCATGATCAGTCACGTGATCAGTGCATGATCAGTATGTGATCAGTGTATGATCAGCCACGTGATCAGTGCATGATCAGCCACATGATCAGTGCATGATCAATTACGTGCTCAGTGCATGATCAGTTACGTGACCAGTACATGGTAGCTACGTGATCATTGCCTGATCAGCCACGTGATCAGTGCATGATAGCCACGTGATCAGTGCATGATAGCCACGTGATCAGTGCATGATCAGTCATGTGATACGTGTGTGATCAACCACGTGATCAGTGCATGATATCCACGTGATCAGTGCATGACAGCCACGTGATCAGTGCATGAGAGCCACGGGATCAGTGCATGATCAGTCACGTGATACATGTGTGATCAGCCACGTGATCAGTGCATGATGAGCCACGTGATCAGTGCAGGATCAATTACGTGATCAGTGCATGATCAGTCACGTGACCAGTACATGGTTGCTACGTGATCGTTGCATGATCAGCCACGTGAGCAGAGCATGATAGCCACGTGGTCAGTGCATGATCAGTCACGTGATCAGTACATGATCAGTCACGTGAACAGTGCATGATCATTTACGTGATCTTTGCATGATCAGTCACGTTACCAGTATATGGTTGCTACGTGATCATTCCATGACGAGCCACGTGAGCAGTGCATGATAGCCACGTGATGTGTGCATGAGTTACGTGAGCAGAGTATGATCAGCCACGTGATCAGTGCATGAGTGCCACGTGATCAGTGCATGATATGTCACGTGACAGGTGTGTGATCAGCCACGTGAACAGTGCATGTTCAGCCACGTGATCAGTGCATGATAGCCACGTGATCAGTGCATGATCAGTTACGTGAGCAGTGTATGATCAGCCACGTGATCAGTGCATGGTCAGACACGTGAACAGTGTATGATCAGCCACGTGATCAGTGCATGATATCCAAGTGATCAGTGCATGATCATCACGTGATCAGTGTATGATCAGCCACGTGAACAGTGCATGCTCAGTCACGTGATCTGGGCCTGCTGAGCTGCGTGATTACTGTCTGCTCATCTGCTTGACAATTGCCAGCTGAGCTGCACGATTCCTGCCTGTCATCTGCTTGACAATTGCCAGCTGTGCTGCGTAATTCCTGCCTGCTCAGCTGCTTGATTATTGCCAGCTGAGCAGCATGATTCCTCACACCTGAGTTCCATGATTATTGCCTGCTGACTGTTTGATTCGTGCCTACTCAGCTCTTTGTTTATTGCCTCCAGAGGCACATGATCAGTGTATGATAGCAAACATGATCAGCGCATGATCAGTCACATGATCAGCGCCATTAAGTCACGTGATCACTACATGATAGTCATGTGATCAGTCCATGCTCAGTCACGGTATCAGTGCATGATCAGCCACGTGATCAGTGCATGATCTGTCACAAGATTAGTGTATGATCATCCACGTGATCAGTGCACGGGCAGTCATGTGATCAGTGCATGATATAGGCGTGAACAGTGCATGATCAGTCTCGTGATCAGTGCATGATAGCCACGTGATCAGTGCATGATCAGTCACCTGATGGGTGTATGATCATTCACGTGACCTGTACATGGTAGCTACATGATCATTGCATGATCAGCCACGTGAGTAGTTCATGATAGCCACGTGATCACTGCATGATCAGTCACGTGATCAGTGCATGATCAGTCATGTGACCAGTACATGGTAGCTGCGTGATCATGGCATGATCAGCCACGTGAGCAGTGCATGATAGCCACGTGATCAGTGCATGATCAGACACGAGATCAGTGCATGATCATCACGTGATCAGTGCATGATCAACCGTGATCAGTGCATGATCAGTCACGTGATCAGTGCATGATCAGCCACGTGATCAGTGCATGACCAGGCACGTGATCAGTGTATGTCCAGCCAAGTGATCAGTGCATGATAGCCACGTGATCAGTGCATGATCAGTCACGTGATCAGTGCATGATCAGTTATGTGATCAGTGTATGATCAGCCACGTGATCAGTGCATGATCAGCCACATGATCAGTGCATGATCAATTACGTGCTCAGTGCATGATCAGTTACGTGACCAGTACATGGTAGCTACGTGATCATTGCCTGATCAGCCACGTGATCAGTGCATGATAGCCACGTGATCAGTGCATGATAGCCACGTGATCAGTGCATGATCAGTCATGTGATACGTGTGTGATCAGCCACGTGATCAGTGCATGATATCCACGTGATCAGTGCATGACAGCCACGTGATCAGTGCATGAGAGCCACGGGATCAGTGCATGATCAGTCACGTGATACATGTGTGATCAGCCACGTGATCAGTGCATGATGAGCCACGTGATCAGTGCAGGATCAATTACGTGATCAGTGCATGATCAGTCACGTGACCAGTACATGGTTGCTACGTGATCGTTGCATGATCAGCCACGTGAGCAGAGCATGATAGCCACGTGGTCAGTGCATGATCAGTCACGTGATCAGTACATGATCAGTCACGTGAACAGTGCATGATCATTTACGTGATCTTTGCATGATCAGTCACGTTACCAGTATATGGTTGCTACGTGATCATTCCATGACGAGCCACGTGAGCAGTGCATGATAGCCACGTGATGTGTGCATGAGTTACGTGAGCAGAGTATGATCAGCCACGTGATCAGTGCATGAGTGCCACGTGATCAGTGCATGATATGTCACGTGACAGGTGTGTGATCAGCCACGTGAACAGTGCATGTTCAGCCACGTGATCAGTGCATGATAGCCACGTGATCAGTGCATGATCAGTTACGTGAGCAGTGTATGATCAGCCACGTGATCAGTGCATGGTCAGACACGTGAACAGTGTATGATCAGCCACGTGATCAGTGCATGATATCCAAGTGATCAGTGCATGATCATCACGTGATCAGTGTATGATCAGCCACGTGAACAGTGCATGCTCAGTCACGTGATCTGGGCCTGCTGAGCTGCGTGATTACTGTCTGCTCATCTGCTTGACAATTGCCAGCTGAGCTGCACGATTCCTGCCTGTCATCTGCTTGACAATTGCCAGCTGTGCTGCGTAATTCCTGCCTGCTCAGCTGCTTGATTATTGCCAGCTGAGCAGCATGATTCCTCACACCTGAGTTCCATGATTATTGCCTGCTGACTGTTTGATTCGTGCCTACTCAGCTCTTTGTTTATTGCCTCCAGAGGCACATGATCAGTGTATGATAGCAAACATGATCAGCGCATGATCAGTCACATGATCAGCGCCATTAAGTCACGTGATCACTACATGATAGTCATGTGATCAGTCCATGCTCAGTCACGGTATCAGTGCATGATCAGCCACGTGATCAGTGCATGATCTGTCACAAGATTAGTGTATGATCATCCACGTGATCAGTGCACGGGCAGTCATGTGATCAGTGCATGATATAGGCGTGAACAGTGCATGATCAGTCTCGTGATCAGTGCATGATAGCCACGTGATCAGTGCATGATCAGTCACCTGATGGGTGTATGATCATTCACGTGACCTGTACATGGTAGCTACATGATCATTGCATGATCAGCCACGTGAGTAGTTCATGATAGCCACGTGATCACTGCATGATCAGTCACGTGATCAGTGCATGATCAGTCATGTGACCAGTACATGGTAGCTGCGAGATCATGGCATGATCAGCCACGTGAGCAGTGCATGATAGCCACGTGATCAGTGCATGATCAGTCACGAGATCAGTGCATGATCAGTCACGTGATCAGTGCATGATCAGCCACGTGATCAGTGCATGATCAAGCCACATGATCAGTGCATGTCAAGTCGCGTGATCAGTGCATGATCAGTCACGTGACCAGTACATTGTAGCTACGTGATCATTGCCTGATCAGCCACGTGATCAGTGCATGATAGCCAAGTGATCAGTGCATGATAGCCACGTGATCAGTGCATGATCAGTCATGTGATACGTGTGTGATCAGCCACGTGATCAGTGCATGATATCCACGTGATCAGTGCATGACAGCCACGTGATCAGTGCATGAGAGCCACGGGATCAGTGCATGATCAGTCACGTGATACATGTGTGATCAGCCACGTGATCAGTGCATGATGAGCCACGTGATCAGTGCAGGATCAATTACGTGATCAGTGCATGATCAGTCACGTGACCAGTACATGGTTGCTACGTGATCGTTGCATGATCAGCCACGTGAGCAGAGCATGATAGCCACGTGGTCAGTGCATGATCAGTCACGTGATCAGTACATGATCAGTCACGTGAACAGTGCATGATCATTTACGTGATCTTTGCATGATCAGTCACGTTACCAGAATATGGTTGCTACGTGATCATTCCATGACGAGCCACGTGAGCAGTGCATGATAGCCACGTGATGTGTGCATGAGTTACGTGAGCAGAGTATGATCAGCCACGTGATCAGTGCATGAGTGCCACGTGATCAGTGCATGATATGTCACGTGACAGGTGTGTGATCAGCCACGTGAACAGTGCATGTTCAGCCACGTGATCAGTGCATGATAGCCACGTGATCAGTGCATGATCAGTTACGTGAGCAGTGTATGATCAGCCACGTGATCAGTGCATGGTCAGACACGTGAACAGTGTATGATCAGCCACGTGATCAGTGCATGATATCCAAGTGATCAGTGCATGATCATCACGTGATCAGTGTATGATCAGCCACGTGAACAGTGCATGCTCAGTCACGTGATCTGGGCCTGCTGAGCTGCGTGATTACTGTCTGCTCATCTGCTTGACAATTGCCAGCTGAGCTGCACGATTCCTGCCTGTCATCTGCTTGACAATTGCCAGCTGTGCTGCGTAATTCCTGCCTGCTCAGCTGCTTGATTATTGCCAGCTGAGCAGCATGATTCCTCACACCTGAGTTCCATGATTATTGCCTGCTGACTGTTTGATTCGTGCCTACTCAGCTCTTTGTTTATTGCCTCCAGAGGCACATGATCAGTGTATGATAGCAAACATGATCAGCGCATGATCAGTCACATGATCAGCGCCATTAAGTCACGTGATCACTACATGATAGTCATGTGATCAGTCCATGCTCAGTCACGGTATCAGTGCATGATCAGCCACGTGATCAGTGCATGATCTGTCACAAGATTAGTGTATGATCATCCACGTGATCAGTGCACGGGCAGTCATGTGATCAGTGCATGATATAGGCGTGAACAGTGCATGATCAGTCTCGTGATCAGTGCATGATAGCCACGTGATCAGTGCATGATCAGTCACCTGATGGGTGTATGATCATTCACGTGACCTGTACAGTAGCTACATGATCATTGCATGATCAGCCACGTGAGTAGTGCATGATAGCCACGTGATCACTGCATGATCAGTCACGTGATCAGTGCATGATCAGTCATGTGACCAGTACATGGTAGCTGCGTGATCATGGCATGATCAGCCACGTGAGCAGTGCATGATAGCCACGTGATCAGTGCATGATCAGACACGAGATCAGTGCATGATCAGTCACGTGATCAGTGCATGATCAGCCACGTGATCAGTGCATGACCAGGCACGTGATCAGTGCATGATCAGCCACGTGATCAGTGCATGATCAGCCACGTGATCAGTGCATGATCAGCCCGTGATCAGTGCATGATCAGCACGTGATCAGTGCATGATCAGCCACGTGATCGTGCGTGATCAGCCGTGATCAGTGCATGATAGCCGTGATCAGTGCATGATCAGCCACGTGATCAGTGCATGATACCGCACGTGATCAGTGCATGGTCAGTCGTGATCATGTGTGATCAGCCACGTGATCAGTGCATGATATCCACGTGATCAGTGCATGATCAGCAGCGTGATCAGTGCATGATCAGCCACGTGAACAGTGCATGCTCAGTCACGTGATCTGGGCCTGCTGAGCTGCGTGATTACTGTCTGCTCATCTGCTTGACAATTGCCAGCTGAGCTGCACGATTCCTGCCTGTCATCTGCTTGACAATTGCCAGCTGTGCTGCGTAATTCCTGCCTGCTCAGCTGCTTGATTATTGCCAGCTGAGCAGCATGATTCCTCACACCTGAGTTCCATGATTATTGCCTGCTGACTGTTTGATTCGTGCCTACTCAGCTCTTTGTTTATTGCCTCCAGAGGCACATGATCAGTGTATGATAGCAAACATGATCAGCGCATGATCAGTCACATGATCAGCGCCATTAAGTCACGTGATCACTGCATGATAGTCATGTGATCAGTCCATGCTCAGTCACGGTATCAGTGCATGATCAGCCACGTGATCAGTGCATGATCTGTCACAAGATTAGTGTATGATCATCCACGTGATCAGTGCACGGGCAGTCATGTGATCAGTGCATGATATAGGCGTGAACAGTGCATGATCAGTCTCGTGATCAGTGCATGATAGCCACGTGATCAGTGCATGATCAGTCACCTGATGGGTGTATGATCATTCCGTGACCTGTACATGGTAGCTACGTGATCATTGCATGATCAGCCACGTGAGTAGTTCATGATAGCCACGTGATCACTGCATGATCAGTCACGTGATCAGTGCATGATCAGTCATGTGACCAGTACATGGTAGCTGCGTGATCATGGCATGATCAGCCACGTGAGCAGTGCATGATAGCCACGTGATCAGTGCATGATCGACACGAGATCAGTGCATGATCAGTCACGTGATCAGTGCATGATCAGCCACGTGATCAGTGCATGATCAGCGTGTCATGCATGATCAGCCACGTGATCAGTGCATGATAGCCAGCGTGATCAGTGCATGACCAGCCGTGATCAGTGCATGATCAGCCACGTGATCAGTGCATGATCACCACGTGATCAGTGCATGATCAGTCACGTGATCAGTGCATGATCACACGTGATCAGTGCATGATCAGTTATGTGATCAGTGTATGATCAGCCACGTGATCAGTGCATGATCAGCCACGTGATCAGTGCATGATCAATTACGTGCTCAGTGCATGATCAGTCACGTGACCAGTACATGGTAGCTACGTGATCATTGCCTGATCAGCCACGTGATCAGTGCATGATAGCCACGTGATCAGTGCATGATAGCCACGTGATCAGTGCATGATCAGTCATGTGATACGTGTGTGATCAGCCACGTGATCAGTGCATGATATCCACGTGATCAGTGCATGACAGCCACGTGATCAGTGCATGAGAGCCACGGGATCAGTGCATGATCAGTCACGTGATACATGTGTGATCAGCCACGTGATCAGTGCATGATGAGCCGCGTGATCAGTGCAGGATCAATTGCGTGATCAGTGCATGATCAGTCACGTGACCAGTACATGGTTGCTACGTGATCGTTGCATGATCAGCCACGTGAGCAGAGCATGATAGCCACGTGGTCAGTGCATGATCAGTCACGTGATCAGTACATGATCAGTCACGTGAACAGTGCATGATCATTTCGTGATCTTTGCATGATCAGTCACGTTACCAGTATATGGTTGCTACGTGATCATTCCATGACGAGCCACGTGAGCAGTGCATGATAGCCACGTGATGTGTGCATGAGTTACGTGAGCAGAGTATGATCAGCCACGTGATCAGTGCATGAGTGCCACGTGATCAGTGCATGATATGTCACGTGACAGGTGTGTGATCAGCCACGTGAACAGTGCATGTTCAGCCACGTGATCAGTGCATGATAGCCACGTGATCAGTGCATGATCAGTTACGTGAGCAGTGTATGATCAGCCACGTGATCAGTGCATGGTCAGACACGTGAACAGTGTATGATCAGCCACGTGATCAGTGCATGATATCCAAGTGATCAGTGCATGATCATCACGTGATCAGTGTATGATCAGCCACGTGAACAGTGCATGCTCAGTCACGTGATCTGGGCCTGCTGAGCTGCGTGATTACTGTCTGCTCATCTGCTTGACAATTGCCAGCTGAGCTGCACGATTCCTGCCTGTCATCTGCTTGACAATTGCCAGCTGTGCTGCGTAATTCCTGCCTGCTCAGCTGCTTGATTATTGCCAGCTGAGCAGCATGATTCCTCACACCTGAGTTCCATGATTATTGCCTGCTGACTGTTTGATTCGTGCCTACTCAGCTCTTTGTTTATTGCCTCCAGAGGCACATGATCAGTGTATGATAGCAAACATGATCAGCGCATGATCAGTCACATGATCAGCGCCATTAAGTCACGTGATCACTACATGATAGTCATGTGATCAGTCCATGCTCAGTCACGGTATCAGTGCATGATCAGCCACGTGATCAGTGCATGATCTGTCACAAGATTAGTGTATGATCATCCACGTGATCAGTGCACGGGCAGTCATGTGATCAGTGCATGATATAGGCGTGAACAGTGCATGATCAGTCTCGTGATCAGTGCATGATAGCCACGTGATCAGTGCATGATCAGTCACCTGATGGGTGTATGATCATTCACGTGACCTGTACATGGTAGCTACATGATCATTGCATGATCAGCCACGTGAGTAGTTCATGATAGCCACGTGATCACTGCATGATCAGTCACGTGATCAGTGCATGATCAGTCATGTGACCAGTACATGGTAGCTGCGTGATCATGGCATGATCAGCCACGTGAGCAGTGCATGATAGCCACGTGATCAGTGCATGATCAGACCACGAGATCAGTGCATGATCGATCACGTGATCAGTGCATGATCGAACGAGATCAGTGCATGATCAGTCACGTGATCAGTGCATGATCAGCCACGTGATCAGTGCATGACCAGCACGTGATCAGTGTATGTCCAGCCAAGTGATCAGTGCATGATAGCCACGTGATCAGTGCATGATCAGTCACGTGATCAGTGCATGATCAGTTATGTGATCAGTGTATGATCAGCCACGTGATCAGTGCATGATCAGCCACATGATCAGTGCATGATCAATTACGTGCTCAGTGCATGATCAGTCACGTGACCAGTACATGGTAGCTGCGTGATCATTGCATGATCAGCCACGTGATCAGTGCATGATAGCCACGTGATCAGTGCATGATAGCCACGTGATCAGTGCATGATCAGTCATGTGATACGTGTGTGATCAGCCACATGATCAGTGCATGATATCCACGTGATCAGTGCATGACAGCCACGTGATCAGTGCATGAGAGCCACGGGATCAGTGCATGATCAGTCACGTGATACATGTGTGATCAGCCACGTGATCAGTGCATGATGAGCCACGTGATCAGTGCAGGATCAATTACGTGATCAGTGCATGATCAGTCACGTGACCAGTACATGGTTGCTACGTGATCGTTGCATGATCAGCCACGTGAGCAGAGCATGATAGCCACGTGGTCAGTGCATGATCAGTCACGTGATCAGTACATGATCAGTCACGTGAACAGTGCATGATCATTTGCGTGATCTTTGCATGATCAGTCACGTTACCAGTATATGGTTGCTACGTGATCATTCCATGACGAGCCACGTGAGCAGTGCATGATAGCCACGTGATGTGTGCATGAGTTACGTGAGCAGAGTATGATCAGCCACGTGATCAGTGCATGAGTGCCACGTGATCAGTGCATGATATGTCACGTGACAGGTGTGTGATCAGCCACGTGAACAGTGCATGTTCAGCCACGTGATCAGTGCATGATAGCCACGTGATCAGTGCATGATCAGTTACGTGAGCAGTGTATGATCAGCCACGTGATCAGTGCATGGTCAGACACGTGAACAGTGTATGATCAGCCACGTGATCAGTGCATGATATCCAAGTGATCAGTGCATGATCATCACGTGATCAGTGTATGATCAGCCACGTGAACAGTGCATGCTCAGTCACGTGATCTGGGCCTGCTGAGCTGCGTGATTACTGTCTGCTCATCTGCTTGACAATTGCCAGCTGAGCTGCACGATTCCTGCCTGTCATCTGCTTGACAATTGCCAGCTGTGCTGCGTAATTCCTGCCTGCTCAGCTGCTTGATTATTGCCAGCTGAGCAGCATGATTCCTCACACCTGTGTTCCATGATTATTGCCTGCTGACTGTTTGATTCGTGCCTACTCAGCTCTTTGTTTATTGCCTCCAGAGGCACATGATCAGTGTATGATAGCAAACATGATCAGCGCATGATCAGTCACATGATCAGCGCCATTAAGTCACGTGATCACTACATGATAGTCATGTGATCAGTCCATGCTCAGTCACGGTATCAGTGCATGATCAGCCACGTGATCAGTGCATGATCTGTCACAAGATTAGTGTATGATCATCCACGTGATCAGTGCACGGGCAGTCATGTGATCAGTGCATGATATAGGCGTGAACAGTGCATGATCAGTCTCGTGATCAGTGCATGATAGCCACGTGATCAGTGCATGATCAGTCACCTGATCAGTGTATGATCATTCACGTGACCTGTACATAGTAGCTACATGATCATTGCATGATCAGCCACGTGAGTAGTTCGCCATGATAGCCACGTGATCACTGCATGATCAGTCACGTGATCAGTGCATGATCAGTCATGTGACCAGTACATGGTAGCTGCGTGATCATGGCATGATCAGCCACGTGAGCAGTGCATGATAGCCACGTGATCAGTGCATGATCAGACACGAGATCAGTGCATGATCAGTCACGTGATCAGTGCATGATCAGCCACGTGATCAGTGCATGATCAGGCACGTGATGCATCCAGCCACGTGATCAGTGCATGATCCACGTGATCAGTGCATGACAGCCACGTGATCAGTGCATGAGAGCCGCGGGATCAGTGCATGATCAGTCACGTGATAGCATGTACGTGATCAAGCCAACGTGATCAGTGCATGATGAGCCACGTGATCAGTGCAGGATCAATTACGTGATCAGTGCATGATCAGTCACGTGACCAGTACATGGTTGCTACGTGATCGTTGCATGATCAGCCACGTGAGCAGAGCATGATAGCCACGTGGTCAGTGCATGATCAGTCACGTGATCGGTACATGATCAGTCACGTGAACAGTGCATGATCATTCGTGATCTTTGCATGATCAGTCACGTTACCAGTATATGGTTGCTACGTGATCATTCCATGACGAGCCACGTGAGCAGTGCATGATAGCCACGTGATGTGTGCATGAGTTACGTGAGCAGAGTATGATCAGCCACGTGATCAGTGCATGAGTGCCACGTGATCAGTGCATGATATGTCACGTGACAGGTGTGTGATCAGCCACGTGAACAGTGCATGTTCAGCCACGTGATCAGTGCATGATAGCCACGTGATCAGTGCATGATCAGTTACGTGAGCAGTGTATGATCAGCCACGTGATCAGTGCATGGTCAGACACGTGAACAGTGCATGATCAGCCACGTGATCAGTGCATGATATCCAAGTGATCAGTGCATGATCATCACGTGATCAGTGTATGATCAGCCACGTGAACAGTGCATGCTCAGTCACGTGATCTGGGCCTGCTGAGCTGCGTGATTACTGTCTGCTCATCTGCTTGACAATTGCCAGCTGAGCTGCACGATTCCTGCCTGTCATCTGCTTGACAATTGCCAGCTGTGCTGCGTAATTCCTGCCTGCTCAGCTGCTTGATTATTGCCAGCTGAGCAGCATGATTCCTCACACCTGAGTTCCATGATTATTGCCTGCTGACTGTTTGATTCGTGCCTACTCAGCTCTTTGTTTATTGCCTCCAGAGGCACATGATCAGTGTATGATAGCAAACATGATCAGCGCATGATCAGTCACATGATCAGCGCCATTAAGTCACGTGATCACTACATGATAGTCATGTGATCAGTCCATGCTCAGTCACGGTATCAGTGCATGATCAGCCACGTGATCAGTGCATGATCTGTCACAAGATTAGTGTATGATCATCCGCGTGATCAGTGCACGGGCAGTCATGTGATCAGTGCATGATATAGGCGTGAACAGTGCATGATCAGTCTCGTGATCAGTGCATGATAGCCACGTGATCAGTGCATGATCAGTCACCTGATGGGTGTATGATCATTCACGTGACCTGTACATGGTAGCTACATGATCATTGCATGATCAGCCACGTGAGTAGTTCATGATAGCCACGTGATCACTGCATGATCAGTCACGTGATCAGTGCATGATCAGTCATGTGACCAGTACATGGTAGCTGCGTGATCATGGCATGATCAGCCACGTGAGCAGTGCATGATAGCCACGTGATCAGTGCATGATCAGACACGAGATCAGTGCATGATCAGTCACGTGATCAGTGCATGATCAGCCACGTGATCAGTGCATGACCAGGCACGTGATCAGTGCATGACGATCAGGCCACACGTGATCAGTGTATGTCCAGCCACGTGATCAGTGCATGATAGCCCGTGATCAGTGCATGATCAGTCAACGTGATCAGTGCATGATCAGTTATGTGATCAGTGTATGATCAGCCACGTGATCAGTGCATGATCAGCCACATGATCAGTGCATGATCAATTACGTGCTCAGTGCATGATCAGTTACGTGACCAGTACATGGTAGCTACGTGATCATTGCCTGATCAGCCACGTGATCAGTGCATGATAGCCACGTGATCAGTGCATGATAGCCACGTGATCAGTGCATGATCAGTCATGTGATACGTGTGTGATCAGCCACGTGATCAGTGCATGATATCCACGTGATCAGTGCATGACCAGCCACGTGATCAGTGCATGAGAGCCACGGGATCAGTGCATGATCAGTCACGTGATACATGTGTGATCAGCCACGTGATCAGTGCATGATGAGCCACGTGATCAGTGCAGGATCAATTCGTGATCAGTGCATGATCAGTCACGTGACCAGTACATGGTTGCTACGTGATCGTTGCATGATCAGCCACGTGAGCAGAGCATGATAGCCACGTGGTCAGTGCATGATCAGTCACGTGATCAGTACATGATCAGTCACGTGAACAGTGCATGATCATTCACGTGATCTTTGCATGATCAGTCACGTTACCAGTATATGGTTGCTACGTGATCATTCCATGACGAGCCACGTGAGCAGTGCATGATAGCCAGCGTGATGTGTGCATGAGTTACGTGAGCAGAGTATGATCAGCCACGTGATCAGTGCATGAGTGCCACGTGATCAGTGCATGATATGTCACGTGACAGGTGTGTGATCAGCCACGTGAACAGTGCATGTTCAGCCACGTGATCAGTGCATGATAGCCACGTGATCAGTGCATGATCAGTTACGTGAGCAGTGTATGATCAGCCACGTGATCAGTGCATGGTCAGACACGTGAACAGTGTATGATCAGCCACGTGATCAGTGCATGATATCCAAGTGATCAGTGCATGATCATCACGTGATCAGTGTATGATCAGCCACGTGAACAGTGCATGCTCAGTCACGTGATCTGGGCCTGCTGAGCTGCGTGATTACTGTCTGCTCATCTGCTTGACAATTGCCAGCTGAGCTGCACGATTCCTGCCTGTCATCTGCTTGACAATTGCCAGCTGTGCTGCGTAATTCCTGCCTGCTCAGCTGCTTGATTATTGCCAGCTGAGCAGCATGATTCCTCACACCTGAGTTCCATGATTATTGCCTGCTGACTGTTTGATTCGTGCCTACTCAGCTCTTTGTTTATTGCCTCCAGAGGCACATGATCAGTGTATGATAGCAAACATGATCAGCGCATGATCAGTCACATGATCAGCGCCATTAAGTCACGTGATCACTACATGATAGTCATGTGATCAGTCCATGCTCAGTCACGGTATCAGTGCATGATCAGCCACGTGATCAGTGCATGATCTGTCACAAGATTAGTGTATGATCATCCACGTGATCAGTGCACGGGCAGTCATGTGATCAGTGCATGATATAGGCGTGAACAGTGCATGATCAGTCTCGTGATCAGTGCATGATAGCCACGTGATCAGTGCATGATCAGTCACCTGATGGGTGTATGATCATTCACGTGACCTGTACATGGTAGCTACGTGATCATTGCATGATCAGCCACGTGAGTAGTTCATGATAGCCACGTGATCACTGCATGATCAGTCACGTGATCAGTGCATGATCAGTCACGTGACCAGTACATGGTAGCTGCGTGATCATGGCATGATCAGCCACGTGAGCAGTGCATGATAGCCACGTGATCAGTGCATGATCAGACACGAGATCAGTGCATGATCAGTCACGTGATCAGTGCATGATCAGCCACGTGATCAGTGCATGATCCAGACACGTGATCGGTGATCGTCCGTGATCAGTGTGATAGCCACGTGATCAGTGCATGATCAGCCACGTGATCAGTGCATGATCAGCCACGTGATCAGTGCATGATCAGTTACGTGATCAGTGCATGATCAGCCACGTGATCAGTGCATGATCAGCCACGTGATCAGTGCATGATCATCACGTGATCAGTGCATGATCAGCCACGTGAACAGTGCATGGCTAGTCACGTGATCTGTGCCTGCTGAGCTGCGTGATTACTGTCTGCTCATCTGCTTGACAATTGCCAGCTGAGCTGCACGATTCCTGCCTGTCATCTGTGACAATTGCCAGCTGTGCTGCGTAATTCCTGCCTGCTCAGCTGCTTGATTGTGCCGCTGAGCAGCATGATTCCTCACACCTGAGTTCCATGATTATTGCCTGCTGACTGTTTGATTCGTGCCCTGCAGCTCTTTGTTTATTGCCTCCGGCACATGATCAGTGCATGATAGCAAACATGATCAGCGCATGATCAGTCACATGATCAGCGCCATTAAGTCGCGTGATCACTACATGATAGTCATGTGATCAGTGCATGCTCAGTCACGGTATCAGTGCATGATCAGCCACGTGATCAGTGCATGATCTGTCACGAGATTAGTGTATGATCCACGTGATCAGTGCACGGGCAGTCACGTGATCAGTGCATGATATAGCCGTGAACAGTGCATGATCAGTCTCGTGATCAGTGCATGATAGCCACGTGATCAGTGCATGATCAGTCACCTGATGGGTGTATGATCAGTCAGCGTGACCTGTACGGTAGCTACGTGATCATTGCATGATCAGCCACGTGAGCAGTGCATGATAGCCACGTGATCACTGCATGATCAGTCACGTGATCAGTGCATGATCAGTCACGTGACCAGTACATGGTAGCTGCGTGATCATGGCATGATCAGCCACGTGAGCAGTGCATGATCGCCACGTGATCAGTGCATGATCAGCCACGTGATCAGTGCATGATCAGGCACGTGATCAGTGCATGATCAGGCACGTGATCAGTGCATGATCAGTCACGTGATCAGTGCATGATCAGCCACGTGATCAGTGCATGACCAGGCACGTGATCAGTGCATGTCCAGCCAAGTGATCAGTGCATGATCAGCCACGTGATCAGTGCATGATCAGTCACGTGATCAGTGCATGATCAGTCACGTGATCAGTGCATGATCAGCCACGTGATCAGTGCATGATCAGCCACATGATCAGTGCATGATCAATTACGTGCTCAGTGCATGATCAGTCACGTGACCAGTACATGGTAGCTACGTGATCATTGCCTGATCAGCCACGTGATCAGTGCATGATAGCCACGTGATCAGTGCATGATAGCCACGTGATCAGTGCATGATCAGTCATGTGATACGTGTGTGATCAGCCACGTGATCAGTGCATGATATCCACGTGATCAGTGCATGACAGCCACGTGATCAGTGCATGAGAGCCACGGGACAAGTGCATGATCAGTCACGTGATACATGTGTGATCAGCCACGTGATCAGTGCATGATGAGCCACGTGATCAGTGCATGATCAGTTACGTGATCAGTGCATGATCAGTCACGTGACCAGTACATGGTTGCTACGTGATCGTTGCATGATCAGCCACGTGAGCAGAGCATGATAGCCACGTGGTCAGTGCATGATCAGTCACGTGATCAGTACATGATCAGTCACGTGAACAGTGCATGATCATTTACGTGATCTTTGCATGATCAGTCACGTTACCAGTATATGGTTGCTACGTGATCATTCCATGACGAGCCACGTGAGCAGTGCATGATAGCCACGTGATGTGTGCATGAGTTACGTGAGCAGAGTATGATCAGCCACGTGATCAGTGCATGAGTGCCACGTGATCAGTGCATGATATGTCACGTGACAGGTGTGTGATCAGCCACGTGAACAGTGCATGATCAGCCACGTGATCAGTGCATGATAGCCACGTGATCAGTGCATGATCAGTTACGTGAGCAGTGCATGATCAGCCACGTGATCAGTGCATGGTCAGACACGTGAACAGTGCATGATCAGCCACGTGATCAGTGCATGATCATCACGTGATCAGTGTATGATCAGCCACGTGAACAGTGCATGCTCAGTCACGTGATCTGGGCCCGCTGAGCTGTGTGATTACTGTCTGCTCATCTGCTTGACAATTGCCAGCTGAGCTGCACGATTCCTGCCTGTCATCTGCTTGACAATTGCCAGCTGTGCTGCGTAATTCCTGCC
This sequence comes from Bos javanicus, assembly GCF_032452875.1. Taxonomy (NCBI): domain Eukaryota; kingdom Metazoa; phylum Chordata; class Mammalia; order Artiodactyla; family Bovidae; genus Bos; species Bos javanicus. The sequence continues at coordinate 44,785 of NW_026894649.1, read as the reverse complement.
TGCTCAGCTGCTTGATTATTGCAGCTGAGCAGCATGATTCCTCACACCTGAGTTCCATGATTATTGCCTGCTGACTGTTTGATTCGTGCCTACTCAGCTCTTTGTTTATTGCCTCCAGAGGCACATGATCAGTGTATGATAGCAAACATGATCAGCGCATGATCAGTCACATGATCAGCGCCATTAAGTCACGTGATCACTACATGATAGTCATGTGATCAGTCCATGCTCAGTCACGGTATCAGTGCATGATCAGCCACGTGATCAGTGCATGATCTGTCACAAGATTAGTGTATGATCATCCACGTGATCAGTGCACGGGCAGTCATGTGATCAGTGCATGATATAGACGTGAACAGTGCATGATCAGTCTCGTGATCAGTGCATGATAGCCACGTGATCAGTGCATGATCAGTCACCTGATGGGTGCATGATCATTCACGTGACCTGTACATGGTAGCTACATGATCATTGCATGATCAGCCACGTGAGCAGTTCATGATAGCCACGTGATCACTGCATGATCAGTCACGTGATCAGTATGATCAGCCACGTGATCAGTGCATGAGTGCTGCGTGATCAGTGCATGATCAGCCACGTGACAGTGCATGATCAGCCACGTGATCAGTGCATGATCAGCCACGTGATCAGTGCATGATAGCCACGTGATCAGTGCATGATCAGTTACGTGATCAGTGCATGATCAGCCACGTGATCAGTGCATGATCAGCCACGTGATCAGTGCATGATCAGCCACGTGATCAGTGCATGATATCCACGTGATCAGTGCATGATCAGTCACGTGATCAGTGTATGATCAGCCACGTGATCAGTGCATGCTCAGTCACGTGATCTGGGCCTGCTGAGCTGCGTGATTACTGTCTGCTCATCTGCTTGACAATTGCCAGCTGAGCTGCACGATTCCTGCCTGTCATCTGCTTGACAATTGCCAGCTGTGCTGCGTAATTCCTGCCTGCTCAGCTGCTTGATTATTGCCAGCTGAGCAGCATGATTCCTCACACCTGTGTTCCATGATTATTGCCTGCTGACTGTTTGATTCGTGCCTACTCAGCTCTTTGTTTATTGCCTCCAGAGGCACATGATCAGTGCATGATAGCAAACATGATCAGCGCATGATCAGTCACATGATCAGCGCCATTAAGTCACGTGATCACTACATGATAGTCATGTGATCAGTCCATGCTCAGTCACGGTATCAGTGCATGATCAGCCACGTGATCAGTGCATGATCTGTCACAAGATTAGTGTATGATCATCCACGTGATCAGTGCACGGGCAGTCATGTGATCAGTGCATGATATAGGCGTGAACAGTGCATGATCAGTCTCGTGATCAGTGCATGATAGCCACGTGATCAGTGCATGATCAGTCACCTGATGGGTGTATGATCATTCACGTGACCAGTACATGGTAGCTACATGATCATTGCATGATCAGCCACGTGAGTAGTTCATGATAGCCACGTGATCACTGCATGATCAGTCACGTGATCAGTGCATGATCAGTCATGTGACCAGTACATGATAGCTGCGTGATCATGGCATGATCAGCCACGTGAGCAGTGCATGATAGCCACGTGATCAGTGCATGATCAGACACGAGATCAGTGCATGATCAGTCACGTGATCAGTGCATGATCAGCCACGTGATCAGTGCATGACCAGGCACGTGATCAGTGTATGTCCAGCCAAGTGATCAGTGCATGATAGCCACGTGATCAGTGCATGATCAGTCACGTGATCAGTGCATGATCAGTTATGTGATCAGTGTATGATCAGCCACGTGATCAGTGCATGATCAGCCACATGATCAGTGCATGATCAATTACGTGCTCAGTGCATGATCAGTTACGTGACCAGTACAAGGTAGCTACGTGATCATTGCCTGATAAGCCACGTGATCAGTGCATGATAGCCACGTGATCAGTGCATGATAGCCACGTGATCAGTGCATGATCAGTCATGTGATACGTGTGTGATCAGCCACGTGATCAGTGCATGATATCCACGTGATCAGTGCATGACAGCCACGTGATCAGTGCATGAGAGCCACGGGATCAGTGCATGATCAGTCACGTGATACATGTGTGATCAGCCACGTGATCAGTGCATGATGAGCCACGTGATCAGTGCAGGATCAATTACGTGATCAGTGCATGATCAGTCACGTGACCAGTACATGGTTGCTACGTGATCGTTGCATGATCAGCCACGTGAGCAGAGCATGATAGCCACGTGGTCAGTGCATGATCAGTCACGTGATCAGTACATGATCAGTCACGTGAACAGTGCATGATCATTTACGTGATCTTTGCATGATCAGTCACGTTACCAGTATATGGTTGCTACGTGATCATTCCATGACGAGCCACGTGAGCAGTGCATGATAGCCACGTGATGTGTGCATGAGTTACGTGAGCAGAGTATGATCAGCCACGTGATCAGTGCATGAGTGCCACGTGATCAGTGCATGATATGTCACGTGACAGGTGTGTGATCAGCCACGTGAACAGTGCATGTTCAGCCACGTGATCAGTGCATGATAGCCACGTGATCAGTGCATGATCAGTTACGTGAGCAGTGTATGATCAGCCACGTGATCAGTGCATGGTCAGACACGTGAACAGTGTATGATCAGCCACGTGATCAGTGCATGATATCCAAGTGATCAGTCACGTGATCAGTGTATGATCAGCCACGTGAACAGTGCATGCTCAGTCACGTGATCTGGGCCTGCTGAGCTGCGTGATTACTGTCTGCTCATCTGCTTGACAATTGCCAGCTGAGCTGCACGATTCCTGCCTGTCATCTGCTTGACAATTGCCAGCTGTGCTGCGTAATTCCTGCCTGCTCAGCTGCTTGATTATTGCCAGCTGAGCAGCATGATTCCTCACACCTGAGTTCCATGATTATTGCCTGCTGACTGTTTGATTCGTGCCTACTCAGCTCTTTGTTTATTGCCTCCAGAGGCACATGATCCGTGTATGATAGCAAACATGATCAGCGCATGATCAGTCACATGATCAGCGCCATTAAGTCACGTGATCACTACATGATAGTCATGTGATCAGTCCATGCTCAGTCACGGTATCAGTGCATGATCAGCCACGTGATCAGTGCATGATCTGTCACAAGATTAGTGTATGATCATCCACGTGATCAGTGCACGGGCAGTCATGTGATCAGTGCATGATATAGGCGTGAACAGTGCATGATCAGTCTCGTGATCAGTGCATGATAGCCACGTGATCAGTGCATGATCAGTCACCTGATGGGTGTATGATCATTCACGTGACCTGTACATGGTAGCTACATGATCATTGCATGATCAGCCACGTGAGTAGTTCATGATAGCCACGTGATCACTGCATGATCAGTCACGTGATCAGTGCATGATCAGTCGTGTGACCAGTACATGGTAGCTGCGTGATCATGGCATGATCAGCCACGTGAGCAGTGCATGATAGCCACGTGATCAGTGCATGATCAGACACGAGATCAGTGCATGATCAGTCACGTGATCAGTGCATGATCAGCCACGTGATCAGTGCATGACCAGGAACGTGATCAGTGTATGTCCAGCCAAGTGATCAGTGCATGATAGCCACGTGATCAGTGCATGATCAGTCACGTGATCAGTGCATGATCAGTTATGTGATCAGTGTATGATCAGCCACGTGATCAGTGCATGATCAGCCACATGATCAGTGCATGATCAATTACGTGCTCAGTGCATGATCAGTCACGTAACCAGTACATGGTAGCTACGTGATCATTGCCTGATCAGCCACGTGATCAGTGCATGATAGCCACGTGATCAGTGCATGATAGCCACGTGATCAGTGCATGATCAGTCATGATACGTGTGTGATCAGCCACGTGATCAGTGCATGATATGCACGTGATCAGTGCATGACAGCCACGTGATCAGTGCATGAGAGCCACGGGATCAGTGCATGATCAGTCACGTGATACATGTGTGATCAGCCACGTGATCAGTGCATGATCAGCCACGTGATCAGTGCAGGATCAATTCGTGATCAGTGCATGATCAGTCACGTGACCAGTACATGGTTGCTACGTGATCGTTGCATGATCAGCCACGTAGGCAGAGCATGATAGCCACGTGGTCAGTGCATGATCAGTCACGTGATCAGTACATTATCAGTCACGTGAACAGTGCATGATCATTTACGTGATCTTTGCATGATCAGTCACGTTACCAGTATATGGTTGCTACGTGATCATTCCATGACGAGCCACGTGAGCAGTGCATGATAGCCACGTGATGTGTGCATGAGTTACGTGAGCAGAGTATGATCAGCCACGTGATCAGTGCATGAGTGCCACGTGATCAGTGCATGATATGTCACGTGACAGGTGTGTGATCAGCCACGTGAACAGTGCATGTTCAGCCACGTGATCAGTGCATGATAGCCACGTGATCAGTGCATGATCTGTTACGTGAGCAGTGTATGATCAGCCACGTGATCAGTGCATGGTCAGACACGTGATCAGTGTATGATCAGTCACGTGATCAGTGCATGATATCCAAGTGATCAGTGCATGATCATCACGTGATCAGTGTATGATCAGCCACGTGAACAGTGCATGCTCAGTCACGTGATCTGGGCCTGCTGAGCTGCGTGATTACTGTCTGCTCATCTGCTTGACAATTGCCAGCTGAGCTGCACGATTCCTGCCTGTCATCTGCTTGACAATTGCCAGCTGTGCTGCGTAATTCCTGCCTGCTCAGCTGCTTGATTATTGCCAGCTGAGCAGCATGATTCCTCACACCTGAGTTCCATGATTATTGCCTGCTGACTGTTTGATTCGTGCCTACTCAGCTCTTTGTTTATTGCCTCCAGAGGCACATGATCAGTGTATGATAGCAAACATGATCAGCGCATGATCAGTCACATGATCAGCGCCATTAAGTCACGTGATCACTACATGATAGTCATGTGATCAGTCCATGCTCAGTCACGGTATCAGTGCATGATCAGCCACGTGATCAGTGCATGATCTGTCACAAGATTAGTGCATGATCATCCACGTGATCAGTGCACGGGCAGTCATGTGATCAGTGCATGATATAGACGTGAACAGTGCATGATCAGTCTCGTGATCCGTGCATGATAGCCACGTGATCAATGCATGATCAGTCACCTGATAGGTGTGTGATCATTCACGTGACCTGTACATGGTAGCTACATGATCATTGCATGATCAGCCACGTGAGTAGTTCATGATAGCCACGTGATCACTGCATGATCAGTCACGTGATCAGTGCATGATCAGTCATGTGACCAGTACATGGTAGCTACGTGATCATGGCATGATCAGCCAAGTGAGCAGTGCATGATAGCCACGTGATCAGTGCATGATCAGACGCGAGATCAGTGCATGATCAGTCACGTGATCAGTGCATGATCAGCCACGAGATCAGTGCATGATCAGCCACGTGATCAGTGCATGATCAGACACGTGATCAGTGCATGATCAGCCACGTGATCAGTGCATGACCAGGCGCGTGATCAGTGTATGTCCAGCCAAGTGATCAGTGCATGATAGCCACGTGATCAGTGCATGATCAGTCACGTGATCAGTGCATGATCAGTCATGTGATCGGTGCATGATCAGCCACGTGATCAGTGCATGATCAGCCACATGATCAGTGCATGATCAATTGCGTGCTCAGTGCATGATCAGTTACGTGACCAGTACATGGTAGCTACGTGATCATTGCCTGATAAGCCACGTGATCAGTGCATGATAGCCACGTGATCAGTGCATGATAGCCACGTGATCAGTGCATGATCAGTCACGTAATACGTGTGTGATCAGCCACGTGATCAGTGCATGATATCCACGTGATCAGTGCATGACAGCCACGTGATCAGTGCATGAGAGCCACGGGATCAGTGCATGATCAGTCACGTGATACATGTGTGATCAGCCACGTGATCAGTGCATGATGAGCCACGTGATCAGTGCAGGATCAATTACGTGATCAGTGCATGATCAGTCACGTGACCAGTACATGGTTGCTACGTGGTCGTTGCATGATCAGCCATGTGAGCAGAGCATGATAGCCACGTGGTCAGTGCATGATCAGTCACGTGATCAGTGCATGATCAGCCACGTGATCAGTGCATGATCATTTACGTGATCTTTGCATGATCAGTCACGTGACCAGTGCATGGTTGCTACGTGATCATTCCATGATCAGCCACGTGAGCAGTGCATGATAGCCACGTGATGTGTGCATGAGTTACGTGAGCAGAGTATGATCAGCCACGTGATCAGTGCATGAGTGCCACGTGATCAGTGCATGATATGTCACGTGACAGTGTGTGATCAGCCACGTGATCAGTGCATGATCAGCCACGTGATCAGTGCATGATAGCCACGTGATCAGTGCATGATCAGACACGTGATCAGTGTATGATCAGCCACGTGATCAGTGCATGGTCAGCCACGTGATCAGTGCATGATCAGCCACGTGATCAGTGCATGATAGTCAAGTGATCAGTGCATGATCACCACGTGATCAGTGCATGATCAGTCACGTGATCAGTGCATGCTCAGTCACGTGATCAGTGTGATCAGCCACGTGATCAGTGCATGATCAGCCACATGATCAGTGCATGATCAATTACGTGATCAGTGCATGATCAGTCACGTGACCAGTACATGGTAGCCACGTGATCATTGCATGATCAGCCACGTGATCAGTGCATGATAGCCACGTGATCAGTGCATGATAGCCACGTGATCAGTGCATGATCAGTCACGTGATACGTGTGTGATCAGCCACATGATCAGTGCATGATATCCACGTGATCACTGCATGACAGCCACGTGATCAGTGCATGATAGCCACGTGATCAGTGCATGATCAGTCACGTGATACGTGTGTGATCAGCCACGTGATCAGTGCATGATGAGCCACGTGATCAGTGCATGATCAATCACGTGATCAGTGCATGATCAGTCACGTGACCAGTACATGGTTGCTACGTGATCATTGCATGATCAGCCACGTGAGCAGAGCATGATAGCCACGTGATCAGTGCATGATCAGTCACGTGATCAGTGCATGATCAGTCACGTGACAGTGCATGATCATTTACGTGATCAGTGCATGATCAGTCACGTGACCAGTATATGGTAGCTACGTGATCAGTGCATGACGAGCCACGTGAGCAGTGCATGATAGCCACGTGATGAGTGCATGAGTTACGTGATCAGTGTATGATCAGCCACGTGATCAGTGCATGAGTGCCACGTGATCAGTGCATGATATGTCACGTGACAGGTGCATGATCAGCCACGTGATCAGTGCATGATCAGCCACGTGATCAGTGCATGATAGCCACGTGATCAGTGCATGATCAGTTACGTGATCAGTGCATGATCAGCCACGTGATCAGTGCATGGTCAGACACGTGATCAGTGCATGATCAGCCACGTGATCAGTGCATGATCATCACGTGATCAGTGTATGATCAGCCACGTGAACAGTGCATGCTCAGTCACGTGATCTGGGCCTGCTGAGCTGCGTGATTACTGTCTGCTCATCTGCTTGACAATTGCCAGCTGAGCTGCACGATTCCTGCCTGTCATCTGCTTGACAATTGCCAGCTGTGCTGCGTAATTCCTGCCTGCTCAGCTGCGTGATTATTGCCAGCTGAGCAGCATGATTCCTCACACCTGAGTTCCATGATTATTGCCTGCTGACTGTTTGATTCGTGCCTACTCAGCTCTTTGTTTATTGCCTCCAGAGGCACGTGATCAGTGCATGATAGCAAACATGATCAGTGCATGATCAGTCACGTGATCAGCGCCATTAAGTCACGTGATCACTGCATGATAGTCATGTGATCAGTCCATGATCAGTCACGGTATCAGTGCATGATCAGCCACGTGATCAGTGCATGATCTGTCACGTGATTAGTGTATGATCATCCACGTGATCAGTGCATGATCAGTCACGTGATCAGTGCATGATATAGACGTGATCAGTGCATGATCAGTCACGTGATCAGTGCATGATAGCCACGTGATCAGTGCATGATCAGTCACGTGATGGGTGCATGATCATTCACGTGACCAGTACATGGCTACGTGATCATTCCATGATCAGCCACGTGAGCAGTGCATGATAGCCACGTGATGTGTGCATGAGTCACGTGATCAGTGTATGATCAGCCACGTGATCAGTGCATGAGTGCCACGTGATCAGTGCATGATATGTCACGTGACAGTGTGTGATCAGCCACGTGAACAGTGCATGATCAGCCACGTGATCAGTGCATGATAGCCACGTGATCAGTGCATGATCAGTTACGTGATCAGTGTATGATCAGCCACGTGATCAGTGCATGGTCAGACACGTGGACAGTGTATGATCAGCCACGTGATCAGTGCATGATATCCAAGTGATCAGTGCATGATCATCACGTGATCAGTGTATGATCAGCCACGTGAACAGTGCATGCTCAGTCACGTAATCTGGGCCTGCTGAGCTGCGTGATTACTGTCTGCTCATCTGCTTGACAATTGCCAGCTGAGCTGCACGATTCCTGCCTGTCATCTGCTTGACAATGCCAGCTGTGCTGCGTAATTCCTGCCTGCTCAGCTGCTTGATTATTGCCAGCTGAGCAGCATGATTCCTCACCTGAGTTCCATGATTATTGCCTGCTGACTGTTTGATTCGTGCCTACTCAGCTCTTTGTTTATTGCCTCCAGAGGCACATGATCAGTGTATGATAGCAAACATGATCAGTGCATGATCAGTCACATGATCAGCGCCATTAAGTCACGTGATCACTACATGATAGTCATGTGATCAGTCCATGCTCAGTCACGTGTATCAGTGCATGATCAGCCACGTGATCAGTGCATGATCTGTCACAAGATTAGTGTATGATCATCCACGTGATCAGTGCATGGGCAGTCATGTGATCAGTGCATGATATAGACGTGAACAGTGCATGATCAGTCACGTGATCAGTGCATGATAGCCACGTGATCAGTGCATGATCAGTCACCTGATGGGTGTATGATCATTCACGTGACCTGTACATGGTAGCTACATGATCATTGCATGATCAGCCACGTGAGTAGTTCATGATAGCCACGTGATCACTGCATGATCAGTCACGTGATCAGTGCATGATCAGTCATGTGACCAGTACATGGTAGCTGCGTGATCATGGCATGATCAGCCACGTGAGCAGTGCATGATAGCCACGTGATCAGTGCATGATCAGACACGTGATCAGTGCATGATCAGTCACGTGATCAGTGCATGATCAGCCACGTGATCAGTGCATGATCAGGCACGTGATCAGTGCATGATCAGCCACGTGATCAGTGCATGATAGCCACGTGATCAGTGCATGATCAGTCACGTGATCAGTGCATGATCAGTTACGTGATCAGTGTATGATCAGCCACGTGATCAGTGCATGATCAGCCACGTGATCAGTGCATGATCAATTACGTGATCAGTGCATGATCAGTCACGTGACCAGTACATGGTAGCTACGTGATCATTGCCTGATCAGCCACGTGATCAGTGCATGATAGCCACGTGATCAGTGCATGATAGCCACGTGATCAGTGCATGATCAGTCATGTGATACGTGTGTGATCAGCCACGTGATCAGTGCATGATATCCACGTGATCAGTGCATGACAGCCACGTGATCAGTGCATGAGAGCCACGGGATCAGTGCATGATCAGTCACGTGATACATGTGTGATCAGCCACGTGATCAGTGCATGATGAGCCACGTGATCAGTGCAGGATCAATTACGTGATCAGTGCATGATCAGTCACGTGACCAGTACATGGTTGCTACGTGATCGTGCATGATCAGCCACGTGAGCAGAGCATGATAGCCACGTGATCAGTGCATGATCAGTCACGTGATCAGTACATGATCAGTCACGTGAACAGTGCATGATCATTTGCGTGATCTTTGCATGATCAGTCACGTGACCAGTATATGGTTGCTACGTGATCATTCCATGACGAGCCACGTGAGCAGTGCATGATAGCCACGTGATGTGCATGAGTTACGTGAGCAGAGTATGATCAGCCACGTGATCAGTGCATGAGTGCCACGTGATCAGTGCATGATATGTCACGTGACAGGTGTGTGATCAGCCACGTGAACAGTGCATGTTCAGCCACGTGATCAGTGCATGATAGCCACGTGATCAGTGCATGATCAGTTACGTGAGCAGTGTATGATCAGCCACGTGATCAGTGCATGGTCAGACACGTGAACAGTGTATGATCAGCCACGTGATCAGTGCATGATCAGTCACGTGATCAGTGTGTGATGATCAGCCACGTGAACAGTGCATGCTCAGTCACGTGATCTGGGCCTGCTGAGCTGCGTGATTACTGTCTGCTCATCTGCTTGACAATTGCCAGCTGAGCTGCACGATTCCTGCCTGTCATCTGCTTGACAATTGCCAGCTGTGCTGCGTAATTCCTGCCTGCTCAGCTGCTTGATTATTGCCAGCTGAGCAGCATGATTCCTCACACCTGAGTTCCATGATTATTGCCTGCTGACTGTTTGATTCGTGCCTACTCAGCTCTTTGTTTATTGCCTCCAGAGGCACATGATCAGTGTATGATAGCAAACATGATCAGTGCATGATCAGTCACATGATCAGCGCCATTAAGTCACGTGATCACTACATGATAGTCATGTGATCAGTCCATGCTCAGTCACGGTATCAGTGCATGATCAGCCACGTGATCAGTGCATGATCTGTCACAAGATTAGTGTATGATCATCCACGTGATCAGTGCATGGGCAGTCATGTGATCAGTGCATGATATAGACGTGATCAGTGCATGATCAGTCACGTGATCAGTGCATGATAGCCACGTGATCAGTGCATGATCAGTCACCTGATGGGTGCATGATCAGTCACGTGACCAGTATATGGTTGCTACGTGATCATTCCATGATCAGCCACGTGAGCAGTGCATGATAGCCACGTGATGTGTGCATGATGTTACGTGAGCAGAGTATGATCAGCCACGTGATCAGTGCATGAGTGCACGTGATCAGTGCATGATATGTCACGTGACAGGTGTGTGATCAGCCACGTGAACAGTGCATGTTCAGCCACGTGATCAGTGCATGATAGCCACGTGATCAGTGCATGATCAGTTACGTGAGCAGTGTATGATCAGCCACGTGATCAGTGCATGGTCAGACACGTGAACAGTGTATGATCAGCCACGTGATCAGTGCATGATATCCAAGTGATCAGTGCATGATCATCACGTGATCAGTGTATGATCAGCCACGTGAACAGTGCATGCTCAGTCACGTGATCTGGGCCTGCTGAGCTGCGTGATTACTGTCTGCTCATCTGCTTGACAATTGCCAGCTGAGCTGCACGATTCCTGCCTGTCATCTGCTTGACAATTGCCAGCTGTGCTGCGTAATTCCTGCCTGCTCAGCTGCTTGATTATTGCCAGCTGAGCAGCATGATTCCTCACACCTGTGTTCCATGATTATTGCCTGCTGACTGTTTGATTCGTGCCTACTCAGCTCTTTGTTTATTGCCTCCAGAGGCACATGATCAGTGTATGATAGCAAACATGATCAGCGCATGATCAGTCACATGATCAGCGCCATTAAGTCACGTGATCACTACATGATAGTCATGTGATCAGTCCATGCTCAGTCACGGTATCAGTGCATGATCAGCCACGTGATCAGTGCATGATCTGTCACAAGATTAGTGTATGATCATCCACGTGATCAGTGCACGGGCAGTCATGTGATCAGTGCATGATATAGACGTGAACAGTGCATGATCAGTCTCGTGATCAGTGCATGATAGCCACGTGATCAGTGCATGATCAGTCACCTGATGGGTGTATGATCATTCACGTGACCTGTACATGGTAGCTACATGATCATTGCATGATCAGCCACGTGAGTAGTTCATGATAGCCACGTGATCACTGCATGATCAGTCACGTGATCAGTGCATGATCAGTCATGTGACCAGTACATGGTAGCTGCGTGATCATGGCATGATCAGCCACGTGAGCAGTGCATGATAGCCACGTGATCAGTGCATGATCAGACACGTGATCAGTGCATGATCAGCCACGTGATCAGTGCATGACCAGGCACGTGATCAGTGTATGTCAAGCCAAGTGATCAGTGCATGATAGCCACGTGATCAGTGCATGATCAGTCACGTGATCAGTGCATGTTCAGTTATGTGATCAGTGTATGATCAGCCACGTGATCAGTGCATGATCAGCCACATGATCAGTGCATGATCAATTACGTGATCAGTGCATGATCAGTCACGTGACCAGTACATGGTAGCTACGTGATCATTGCCTGATCAGCCACGTGATCAGTGCATGATAGCCACGTGATCAGTGCATGATAGCCACGTGATCAGTGCATGATCAGTCATGTGATACGTGTGTGATCAGCCACGTGATCAGTGCATGATATCCACGTGATCAGTGCATGACAGCCACGTGATCAGTGCATGAGAGCCACGGGATCAGTGCATGATCAGTCACGTGATACATGTGTGATCAGCCACGTGATCAGTGCATGATGAGCCACGTGATCAGTGCAGGATCAATTACGTGATCAGTGCATGATCAGTCACGTGACCAGTACATGGTTGCTACGTGATCGTTGCATGATCAGCCACGTGAGCAGAGCATGATAGCCACGTGGTCAGTGCATGATCAGTCACGTGATCAGTACATGATCAGTCACGTGAACAGTGCATGATCATTTACGTGATCTTTGCATGATCAGTCACGTTACCAGTATATGGTTGCTACGTGATCATTCCATGACGAGCCACGTGAGCAGTGCATGATAGCCACGTGATGTGTGCATGAGTTACGTGAGCAGAGTATGATCAGCCACGTGATCAGTGCATGAGTGCCACGTGATCAGTGCATGATATGTCACGTGACAGGTGTGTGATCAGCCACGTGAACAGTGCATGTTCAGCCACGTGATCAGTGCATGATAGCCACGTGATCAGTGCATGATCAGTTACGTGAGCAGTGTATGATCAGCCACGTGATCAGTGCATGGTCAGACACGTGAACAGTGTATGATCAGCCACGTGATCAGTGCATGATATCCAAGTGATCAGTGCATGATCATCACGTGATCAGTGTATGATCAGCCACGTGAACAGTGCATGCTCAGTCACGTGATCTGGGCCTGCTGAGCTGCGTGATTACTGTCTGCTCATCTGCTTGACAATTGCCAGCTGAGCTGCACGATTCCTGCCTGTCATCTGCTTGACAATTGCCAGCTGTGCTGCGTAATTCCTGCCTGCTCAGCTGCTTGATTATTGCCAGCTGAGCAGCATGATTCCTCACACCTGAGTTCCATGATTATTGCCTGCTGACTGTTTGATTCGTGCCTACTCAGCTCTTTGTTTATTGCCTCCAGAGGCACATGATCAGTGTATGATAGCAAACATGATCAGCGCATGATCAGTCACATGATCAGCGCCATTAAGTCACGTGATCACTACATGATAGTCATGTGATCAGTCCATGCTCAGTCACGGTATCAGTGCATGATCAGCCACGTGATCAGTGCATGATCTGTCACAAGATTAGTGTATGATCATCCACGTGATCAGTGCACGGGCAGTCATGTGATCAGTGCATGATATAGACGTGAACAGTGCATGATCAGTCTCGTGATCAGTGCATGATAGCCACGTGATCAGTGCATGATCAGTCACCTGATGGGTGTATGATCATTCACGTGACCTGTACATGGTAGCTACATGATCATTGCATGATCAGCCACGTGAGTAGTTCATGATAGCCACGTGATCACTGCATGATCAGTCACGTGATCAGTGCATGATCAGTCATGTGACCAGTACATGGTAGCTGCGTGATCATGGCATGATCAGCCACGTGAGCAGTGCATGATAGCCACGTGATCAGTGCATGATCAGTCACGTGATCAGTGCATGATCAGCCACGTGATCAGTGCATGACCAGGCACGTGATCAGTGTATGTCCAGCCAAGTGATCAGTGCATGATAGCCACGTGATCAGTGCATGATCAGTCACGTGATCAGTGCATGATCAGTTATGTGATCAGTGTATGATCAGCGTGATCAGTGCATGATCAGCCACATGATCAGTGCATGATCAATTACGTGATCAGTGCATGATCAGTCACGTGACCAGTACATGGTAGCTACGTGATCATTGCCTGATCAGCCACGTGATCAGTGCATGATAGCCACGTGATCAGTGCATGATCAGCCACGTGATCAGTGCATGATCAGTCACGTGATCAGTACATGATAGCCACGTGATCAGTGCATGATCAGCCACGTGATCAGTGCATGATAGCCACGTGATCAGTGCATGATCAGTCACGTGATCAGTGCATGATCAGTCACGTGATCAGTGCATGATCAGCCACGTGATCAGTGCATGATCAGTCACGTGATCAGTGCATGGTTGCTACGTGATCAGTGCATGATCAGCCACGTGATCAGTGCATGGTTGCCACGTGATCAGTGCATGAGTCACGTGAGCAGAGCATGATCAGCCACGTGATCAGTGCATGATCAGTCACGTGATCAGTGCATGAAGTCACGTGATCAGTGCATGATCAGTCACGTGATCAGTGCATGATCAGTCACGTATCAGTGCATGATCAGCCACGTGATCAGTGCATGATCAGTCACGTGATCAGTGCATGATCAGCCACGTGATCAGTGCATGAGTAGTCACGTGATCAGTGCATGATATAGCATGATCAGTCACGTGATCAGTGCATGATAGCCACGTGATCAGTGCATGATCAGTCACGTGATCAGTGCATGATCATTCACGTGACCAGTGCATGATCAGCCACGTGATCAGTGCATGATCAGCCACGTGATCAGTGCATGATAGCCACGTGATCACATGATCAGTCACGTGATCAGTGCATGATCAGCCACGTGATCAGTGCATGGTCAGCACGTGATCAGTGTATGATCAGCCACGTGATCAGTGCATGATATCCAAGTGATCAGTGCATGATCATCACGTGATCAGTGTATGATCAGCCACGTGAACAGTGCATGCTCAGTCACGTGATCTGGGCCTGCTGAGCTGCGTGATTACTGTCTGCTCATCTGCTTGACAATTGCCAGCTGAGCTGCACGATTCCTGCCTGTCATCTGCTTGACAATTGCCAGCTGTGCTGCGTAATTCCTGCCTGCTCAGCTGCTTGATTATTGCCAGCTGAGCAGCATGATTCCTCACACCTGTGTTCCATGATTATTGCCTGCTGACTGTTTGATTCGTGCCTACTCAGCTCTTTGTTTATTGCCTCCAGAGGCACATGATCAGTGTATGATAGCAAACATGATCAGCGCATGATCAGTCACATGATCAGCGCCATTAAGTCACGTGATCACTACATGATAGTCATGTGATCAGTCCATGCTCAGTCACGGTATCAGTGCATGATCAGCCACGTGATCAGTGCATGATCTGTCACAAGATTAGTGTATGATCATCCACGTGATCAGTGCACGGGCAGTCATGTGATCAGTGCATGATATAGACGTGAACAGTGCATGATCAGTCTCGTGATCAGTGCATGATAGCCACGTGATCAGTGCATGATCAGTCACCTGATGGGTGTATGATCATTCACGTGACCTGTACATGGTAGCTACATGATCATTGCATGATCAGCCACGTGAGTAGTTCATGATAGCCACGTGATCACTGCATGATCAGTCACGTGATCAGTGCATGATCAGTCATGTGACCAGTACATGGTAGCTGCGTGATCATGGCATGATCAGCCACGTGAGCAGTGCATGATAGCCACGTGATCAGTGCATGATCAGTCACGTGATCAGTGCATGATCAGCCACGTGATCAGTGCATGACCAGGCACGTGATCAGTGTATGTCAGCCAAGTGATCAGTGCATGATAGCCACGTGATCAGTGCATGATCAGTCACGTGATCAGTGCATGATCAGTTATGTGATCAGTGTATGATCAGCCACGTGATCAGTGCATGATCAGCCACATGATCAGTGCATGATCAATTACGTGATCAGTGCATGATCAGTCACGTGACCAGTACATGGTAGCTACGTGATCATTGCCTGATCAGCCACGTGATCAGTGCATGATAGCCACGTGATCAGTGCATGATCAGTGCATGATCAGTGCATGATCAGTCACGTGACCAGTACATGGTTGCTACGTGATCGTTGCATGATCAGCCACGTGAGCAGAGCATGATAGCCACGTGGTCAGTGCATGATCAGTCACGTGATCAGTACATGATCAGTCACGTGAACAGTGCATGATCATTTACGTGATCTTTGCATGATCAGTCACGTTACCAGTATATGGTTGCTACGTGATCATTCCATGACGAGCCACGTGAGCAGTGCATGATAGCCACGTGATGTGTGCATGAGTTACGTGAGCAGAGTATGATCAGCCACGTGATCAGTGCATGAGTGCCACGTGATCAGTGCATGATATGTCACGTGACAGGTGTGTGATCAGCCACGTGAACAGTGCATGTTCAGCCACGTGATCAGTGCATGATAGCCACGTGATCAGTGCATGATCAGTTACGTGAGCAGTGTATGATCAGCCACGTGATCAGTGCATGGTCAGACACGTGAACAGTGTATGATCAGCCACGTGATCAGTGCATGATATCCAAGTGATCAGTGCATGATCATCACGTGATCAGTGTATGATCAGCCACGTGAACAGTGCATGCTCAGTCACGTGATCTGGGCCTGCTGAGCTGCGTGATTACTGTCTGCTCATCTGCTTGACAATTGCCAGCTGAGCTGCACGATTCCTGCCTGTCATCTGCTTGACAATTGCCAGCTGTGCTGCGTAATTCCTGCCTGCTCAGCTGCTTGATTATTGCCAGCTGAGCAGCATGATTCCTCACACCTGAGTTCCATGATTATTGCCTGCTGACTGTTTGATTCGTGCCTACTCAGCTCTTTGTTTATTGCCTCCAGAGGCACATGATCAGTGTATGATAGCAAACATGATCAGCGCATGATCAGTCACATGATCAGCGCCATTAAGTCACGTGATCACTACATGATAGTCATGTGATCAGTCCATGCTCAGTCACGGTATCAGTGCATGATCAGCCACGTGATCAGTGCATGATCTGTCACAAGATTAGTGTATGATCATCCACGTGATCAGTGCACGGGCAGTCATGTGATCAGTGCATGATATAGACGTGAACAGTGCATGATCAGTCTCGTGATCAGTGCATGATAGCCACGTGATCAGTGCATGATCAGTCACCTGATGGGTGTATGATCATTCACGTGACCTGTACATGGTAGCTACATGATCATTGCATGATCAGCCACGTGAGTAGTTCATGATAGCCACGTGATCACTGCATGATCAGTCACGTGATCAGTGCATGATCAGTCATGTGACCAGTACATGGTAGCTGCGTGATCATGGCATGATCAGCCACGTGAGCAGTGCATGATAGCCACGTGATCAGTGCATGATCAGACACGAGATCAGTGCATGATCAGTCACGTGATCAGTGCATGATCAGCCACGTGATCAGTGCATGACCAGGCACGTGATCAGTGTATGTCAGCCAAGTGATCAGTGCATGATAGCCACGTGATCAGTGCATGATCAGTCACGTGATCAGTGCATGATCAGTTATGTGATCAGTGTATGATCAGCCACGTGATCAGTGCATGATCAGCCACATGATCAGTGCATGATCAATTACGTGATCAGTGCATGATCAGTCACGTGACCAGTACATGGTAGCTACGTGATCATTGCCTGATCAGCCACGTGATCAGTGCATGATAGCCACGTGATCAGTGCATGATAGCCACGTGATCAGTGCATGATCAGTCATGTGATACGTGTGTGATCAGCCACGTGATCAGTGCATGATATCCACGTGATCAGTGCATGACAGCCACGTGATCAGTGCATGAGAGCCACGGGATCAGTGCATGATCAGTCACGTGATACATGTGTGATCAGCCACGTGATCAGTGCATGATGAGCCACGTGATCAGTGCAGGATCAATTACGTGATCAGTGCATGATCAGTCACGTGACCAGTACATGGTTGCTACGTGATCGTTGCATGATCAGCCACGTGAGCAGAGCATGATAGCCACGTGGTCAGTGCATGATCAGTCACGTGATCAGTACATGATCAGTCACGTGAACAGTGCATGATCATTTACGTGATCTTTGCATGATCAGTCACGTTACCAGTATATGGTTGCTACGTGATCATTCCATGACGAGCCACGTGAGCAGTGCATGATAGCCACGTGATGTGTGCATGAGTTACGTGAGCAGAGTATGATCAGCCACGTGATCAGTGCATGAGTGCCACGTGATCAGTGCATGATATGTCACGTGACAGGTGTGTGATCAGCCACGTGAACAGTGCATGTTCAGCCACGTGATCAGTGCATGATAGCCACGTGATCAGTGCATGATCAGTTACGTGAGCAGTGTATGATCAGCCACGTGATCAGTGCATGATATCCAAGTGATCAGTGCATGATCATCACGTGATCAGTGTATGATCAGCCACGTGAACAGTGCATGCTCAGTCACGTGATCTGGGCCTGCTGAGCTGCGTGATTACTGTCTGCTCATCTGCTTGACAATTGCCAGCTGAGCTGCACGATTCCTGCCTGTCATCTGCTTGACAATTGCCAGCTGTGCTGCGTAATTCCTGCCTGCTCAGCTGCTTGATTATTGCCAGCTGAGCAGCATGATTCCTCACACCTGTGTTCCATGATTATTGCCTGCTGACTGTTTGATTCGTGCCTACTCAGCTCTTTGTTTATTGCCTCCAGAGGCACATGATCAGTGTATGATAGCAAACATGATCAGCGCATGATCAGTCACATGATCAGCGCCATTAAGTCACGTGATCACTACATGATAGTCATGTGATCAGTCCATGCTCAGTCACGGTATCAGTGCATGATCAGCCACGTGATCAGTGCATGATCTGTCACAAGATTAGTGTATGATCATCCACGTGATCAGTGCACGGGCAGTCATGTGATCAGTGCATGATATAGACGTGAACAGTGCATGATCAGTCTCGTGATCAGTGCATGATAGCCACGTGATCAGTGCATGATCAGTCACCTGATGGGTGTATGATCATTCACGTGACCTGTACATGGTAGCTACATGATCATTGCATGATCAGCCACGTGAGTAGTTCATGATAGCCACGTGATCACTGCATGATCAGTCACGTGATCAGTGCATGATCAGTCATGTGACCAGTACATGGTAGCTGCGTGATCATGGCATGATCAGCCACGTGAGCAGTGCATGATAGCCACGTGATCAGTGCATGATCAGACACGAGATCAGTGCATGATCAGTCACGTGATCAGTGCATGATCAGCCACGTGATCAGTGCATGACCAGGCACGTGATCAGTGTATGTCCAGCCAAGTGATCAGTGCATGATAGCCACGTGATCAGTGCATGATCAGTCACGTGATCAGTGCATGATCAGTTATGTGATCAGTGTATGATCAGCCACGTGATCAGTGCATGATCAGCCACATGATCAGTGCATGATCAATTACGTGCTCAGTGCATGATCAGTCACGTGACCAGTACATGGTAGCTACGTGATCATTGCCTGATCAGCCACGTGATCAGTGCATGATAGCCACGTGATCAGTGCATGATAGCCACGTGATCAGTGCATGATCAGTCATGTGATACGTGTGATCAGCCATGATCAGTGCATGATATCCACGTGATCAGTGCATGACAGCCACGTGATCAGTGCATGAGAGCCACGGGATCAGTGCATGATCAGTCACGTGATACATGTGTGATCAGCCACGTGATCAGTGCATGATGAGCCACGTGATCAGTGCAGGATCAATTACGTGATCAGTGCATGATCAGTCACGTGACCAGTACATGGTTGCTACGTGATCGTTGCATGATCAGCCACGTGAGCAGAGCATGATAGCCACGTGGTCAGTGCATGATCAGTCACGTGATCAGTACATGATCAGTCACGTGAACAGTGCATGATCATTTACGTGATCTTTGCATGATCAGTCACGTTACCAGTATATGGTTGCTACGTGATCATTCCATGACGAGCCACGTGAGCAGTGCATGATAGCCACGTGATGTGTGCATGAGTTACGTGAGCAGAGTATGATCAGCCACGTGATCAGTGCATGAGTGCCACGTGATCAGTGCATGATATGTCACGTGACAGGTGTGTGATCAGCCACGTGAACAGTGCATGTTCAGCCACGTGATCAGTGCATGATAGCCACGTGATCAGTGCATGATCAGTTACGTGAGCAGTGTATGATCAGCCACGTGATCAGTGCATGGTCAGACACGTGAACAGTGTATGATCAGCCACGTGATCAGTGCATGATATCCAAGTGATCAGTGCATGATCATCACGTGATCAGTGTATGATCAGCCACGTGAACAGTGCATGCTCAGTCACGTGATCTGGGCCTGCTGAGCTGCGTGATTACTGTCTGCTCATCTGCTTGACAATTGCCAGCTGAGCTGCACGATTCCTGCCTGTCATCTGCTTGACAATTGCCAGCTGTGCTGCGTAATTCCTGCCTGCTCAGCTGCTTGATTATTGCCAGCTGAGCAGCATGATTCCTCACACCTGAGTTCCATGATTATTGCCTGCTGACTGTTTGATTCGTGCCTACTCAGCTCTTTGTTTATTGCCTCCAGAGGCACATGATCAGTGTATGATAGCAAACATGATCAGCGCATGATCAGTCACATGATCAGCGCCATTAAGTCACGTGATCACTACATGATAGTCATGTGATCAGTCCATGCTCAGTCACGGTATCAGTGCATGATCAGCCACGTGATCAGTGCATGATCTGTCACAAGATTAGTGTATGATCATCCACGTGATCAGTGCACGGGCAGTCATGTGATCAGTGCATGATATAGACGTGAACAGTGCATGATCAGTCTCGTGATCAGTGCATGATAGCCACGTGATCAGTGCATGATCAGTCACCTGATGGGTGTATGATCATTCACGTGACCTGTACATGGTAGCTACATGATCATTGCATGATCAGCCACGTGAGTAGTTCATGATAGCCACGTGATCACTGCATGATCAGTCACGTGATCAGTGCATGATCAGTCATGTGACCAGTACATGGTAGCTGCGTGATCATGGCATGATCAGCCACGTGAGCAGTGCATGATAGCCACGTGATCAGTGCATGATCAGACACGAGATCAGTGCATGATCAGTCACGTGATCAGTGCATGATCAGCCACGTGATCAGTGCATGACCAGGCACGTGATCAGTGTATGTCAGCCAAGTGATCAGTGCATGATAGCCACGTGATCAGTGCATGATCAGTCACGTGATCAGTGCATGATCAGTTATGTGATCAGTGTATGATCAGCCACGTGATCAGTGCATGATCAGCCACATGATCAGTGCATGATCAATTACGTGATCAGTGCATGATCAGTCACGTGACCAGTACATGGTAGCTACGTGATCATTGCCTGATCAGCCACGTGATCAGTGCATGATAGCCACGTGATCAGTGCATGATAGCCACGTGATCAGTGCATGATCAGTCATGTGATACGTGTGTGATCAGCCACATGATCAGTGCATGATATCCACGTGATCAGTGCATGACAGCCACGTGATCAGTGCATGAGAGCCACGGGATCAGTGCATGATCAGTCACGTGATACATGTGTGATCAGCCACGTGATCAGTGCATGATGAGCCACGTGATCAGTGCAGGATCAATTACGTGATCAGTGCATGATCAGTCACGTGACCAGTACATGGTTGCTACGTGATCGTTGCATGATCAGCCACGTGAGCAGAGCATGATAGCCACGTGGTCAGTGCATGATCAGTCACGTGATCAGTACATGATCAGTCACGTGAACAGTGCATGATCATTTACGTGATCTTTGCATGATCAGTCACGTTACCAGTATATGGTTGCTACGTGATCATTCCATGACGAGCCACGTGAGCAGTGCATGATAGCCACGTGATGTGTGCATGAGTTACGTGAGCAGAGTATGATCAGCCACGTGATCAGTGCATGAGTGCCACGTGATCAGTGCATGATATGTCACGTGACAGGTGTGTGATCAGCCACGTGAACAGTGCATGTTCAGCCACGTGATCAGTGCATGATAGCCACGTGATCAGTGCATGATCAGTTACGTGAGCAGTGTATGATCAGCCACGTGATCAGTGCATGGTCAGACACGTGAACAGTGTATGATCAGCCACGTGATCAGTGCATGATATCCAAGTGATCAGTGCATGATCATCACGTGATCAGTGTATGATCAGCCACGTGAACAGTGCATGCTCAGTCACGTGATCTGGGCCTGCTGAGCTGCGTGATTACTGTCTGCTCATCTGCTTGACAATTGCCAGCTGAGCTGCACGATTCCTGCCTGTCATCTGCTTGACAATTGCCAGCTGTGCTGCGTAATTCCTGCCTGCTCAGCTGCTTGATTATTGCCAGCTGAGCAGCATGATTCCTCACACCTGAGTTCCATGATTATTGCCTGCTGACTGTTTGATTCGTGCCTACTCAGCTCTTTGTTTATTGCCTCCAGAGGCACATGATCAGTGTATGATAGCAAACATGATCAGCGCATGATCAGTCACATGATCAGCGCCATTAAGTCACGTGATCACTACATGATAGTCATGTGATCAGTCCATGCTCAGTCACGGTATCAGTGCATGATCAGCCACGTGATCAGTGCATGATCTGTCACAAGATTAGTGTATGATCATCCACGTGATCAGTGCACGGGCAGTCATGTGATCAGTGCATGATATAGACGTGAACAGTGCATGATCAGTCTCGTGATCAGTGCATGATAGCCACGTGATCAGTGCATGATCAGTCACCTGATGGGTGTATGATCATTCACGTGACCTGTACATGGTAGCTACATGATCATTGCATGATCAGCCACGTGAGTAGTTCATGATAGCCACGTGATCACTGCATGATCAGTCACGTGATCAGTGCATGATCAGTCATGTGACCAGTACATGGTAGCTGCGTGATCATGGCATGATCAGCCACGTGAGCAGTGCATGATAGCCACGTGATCAGTGCATGATCAGTCACGTGATCAGTGCATGATCAGTCACGTGATCAGTGCATGATCAGCCACGTGATCAGTGCATGTCCAGCCACGTGATCAGTGCATGATAGCCACGTGATCAGTGCATGATCAGTCACGTGATCAGTGCATGATCAGCCACGTGATCAGTGCATGATCAGCCACGTGATCAGTGCATGATCAGCCACGTGATCAGTGCATGATCAGTCACGTGATCAGTGCATGATAGCTACGTGATCAGTGCATGATCAGCCACGTGATCAGTGCATGATAGCCACGTGATCAGTGCATGATCAGCCACGTGATCAGTGCATGATCAGTCACGTGATCAGTGCATGATAGCCACGTGATCAGTGCATGATCAGCCACGTGATCAGTGCATGATAGCCACGTGATCAGTGCATGATCAGTCACGTGATCAGTGCATGATCAGCCACGTGATCAGTGCATGATCAGCCACGTGATCAGTGCATGATCAGTCACGTGACCAGTGCATGGTTGCCACGTGATCAGTGCATGACAGCCACGTGATCAGTGCATGATAGCCACGTGATCAGTGCATGAGTCACGTGATCAGTGCATGATCAGCCACGTGATCAGTGCATGATCAGTCACGTGATCAGTGCATGAAGTCACGTGATCAGTGCATGATCAGTCACGTGATCAGTGCATGATCAGTCACGTA
This sequence comes from Bos javanicus, assembly GCF_032452875.1. NCBI lineage: Eukaryota > Metazoa > Chordata > Mammalia > Artiodactyla > Bovidae > Bos > Bos javanicus. The sequence continues at coordinate 20,821 of NW_026894649.1, read as the reverse complement.
TCAGTGCATGATCAGCCACGTGATCAGTGCATGATCAGTCACGTGATCAGTGCATGATCATCCACGTGATCAGTGCATGATAGTCACGTGATCAGTGCATGATATAGACGTGATCAGTGCATGATCAGTCACGTGATCAGTGCATGATGCCACGTGATCAGTGCATGATCAGTCACGTGATCAGTGCATGATCATTCACGTGACCAGTACATGATAGCCACGTGATCAGTGCATGATCAGCCACGTGATCAGTGCATGATAGCCACGTGATCAGTGCATGATCAGTCACGTGATCAGTGCATGATCAGTCACGTGATCAGTGCATGGTCAGCACGTGATCAGTGCATGATCAGCCACGTGATCAGTGCATGATATCCAAGTGATCAGTGCATGATCATCACGTGATCAGTGTATGATCAGCCACGTGAACAGTGCATGCTCAGTCACGTGATCTGGGCCTGCTGAGCTGCGTGATTACTGTCTGCTCATCTGCTTGACAATTGCCAGCTGAGCTGCACGATTCCTGCCTGTCATCTGCTTGACAATTGCCAGCTGTGCTGCGTAATTCCTGCCTGCTCAGCTGCTTGATTATTGCCAGCTGAGCAGCATGATTCCTCACACCTGTGTTCCATGATTATTGCCTGCTGACTGTTTGATTCGTGCCTACTCAGCTCTTTGTTTATTGCCTCCAGAGGCACATGATCAGTGTATGATAGCAAACATGATCAGCGCATGATCAGTCACATGATCAGCGCCATTAAGTCACGTGATCACTACATGATAGTCATGTGATCAGTCCATGCTCAGTCACGGTATCAGTGCATGATCAGCCACGTGATCAGTGCATGATCTGTCACAAGATTAGTGTATGATCATCCACGTGATCAGTGCACGGGCAGTCATGTGATCAGTGCATGATATAGACGTGAACAGTGCATGATCAGTCTCGTGATCAGTGCATGATAGCCACGTGATCAGTGCATGATCAGTCACCTGATGGGTGTATGATCATTCACGTGACCTGTACATGGTAGCTACATGATCATTGCATGATCAGCCACGTGAGTAGTTCATGATAGCCACGTGATCACTGCATGATCAGTCACGTGATCAGTGCATGATCAGTCATGTGACCAGTACATGGTAGCTGCGTGATCATGGCATGATCAGCCACGTGAGCAGTGCATGATAGCCACGTGATCAGTGCATGATCAGTCACGTGATCAGTGCATGATCAGCCACGTGATCAGTGCATGATCAGGCACGTGATCAGTGTATGATCAGCCAAGTGATCAGTGCATGATAGCCACGTGATCAGTGCATGATCAGTCACGTGATCAGTGCATGATCAGTCATGTGATCAGTGCATGATCAGCCACGTGATCAGTGCATGATCAGCCACGTGATCAGTGCATGATCAGTTACGTGATCAGTGCATGATCAGTCACGTGATCAGTGCATGGTAGCTACGTGATCATTGCCTGATCAGCCACGTGATCAGTGCATGATAGCCACGTGATCAGTGCAGGATCAATTACGTGATCAGTGCATGATCAGTCACGTGACCAGTACATGGTTGCTACGTGATCGTTGCATGATCAGCCACGTGAGCAGAGCATGATAGCCACGTGGTCAGTGCATGATCAGTCACGTGATCAGTACATGATCAGTCACGTGAAGAGTGCATGATCATTTACGTGATCTTTGCATGATCAGTCACGTTACCAGTATATGGTTGCTACGTGATCATTCCATGACGAGCCACGTGAGCAGTGCATGATAGCCACGTGATGTGTGCATGAGTTACGTGAGCAGAGTATGATCAGCCACGTGATCAGTGCATGAGTGCCACGTGATTAGTGCATGATATGTCACGTGACAGGTGTGTGATCAGCCACATGAACAGTGCATGTTCAGCCACGTGATCAGTGCATGATAGCCACGTGATCAGTGCATGATCAGTTACGTGAGCAGTGTATGATCAGCCACGTGATCAGTGCATGGTCAGACACGTGAACAGTGTATGATCAGCCACGTGATCAGTGCATGATATCCAAGTGATCAGTGCATGATCATCACGTGATCAGTGTATGATCAGCCACGTGAACAGTGCATGCTCAGTCACGTGATCTGGGCCTGCTGAGCTGCGTGATTACTGTCTGCTCATCTGCTTGACAATTGCCAGCTGAGCTGCACGATTCCTGCCTGTCATCTGCTTGACAATTGCCAGCTGTGCTGCGTAATTCCTGCCTGCTCAGCTGCTTGATTATTGCCAGCTGAGCAGCATGATTCCTCACACCTGAGTTCCATGATTATTGCCTGCTGACTGTTTGATTCGTGCCTACTCAGCTCTTTGTTTATTGCCTCCAGAGGCACATGATCAGTGTATGATAGCAAACATGATCAGCGCATGATCAGTCACATGATCAGCGCCATTAAGTCACGTGATCACTACATGATAGTCATGTGATCAGTCCATGCTCAGTCACGGTATCAGTGCATGATCAGCCACGTGATCAGTGCATGATCTGTCACAAGATTAGTGTATGATCATCCACGTGATCAGTGCACGGGCAGTCATGTGATCAGTGCATGATATAGACGTGAACAGTGCATGATCAGTCTCGTGATCAGTGCATGATAGCCACGTGATCAGTGCATGATCAGTCACCTGATGGGTGTATGATCATTCACGTGACCTGTACATGGTAGCTACATGATCATTGCATGATCAGCCACGTGAGTAGTTCATGATAGCCACGTGATCACTGCATGATCAGTCACGTGATCAGTGCATGATCAGTCATGTGACCAGTACATGGTAGCTGCGTGATCATGGCATGATCAGCCACGTGAGCAGTGCATGATAGCCACGTGATCAGTGCATGATCAGACACGAGATCAGTGCATGATCAGTCACGTGATCAGTGCATGATCAGCCACGTGATCAGTGCATGACCAGGCACGTGATCAGTGTATGTCCAGCCAAGTGATCAGTGCATGATAGCCACGTGATCAGTGCATGATCAGTCACGTGATCAGTGCATGATCAGTTATGTGATCAGTGTATGATCAGCCACGTGATCAGTGCATGATCAGCCACATGATCAGTGCATGATCAATTACGTGATCAGTGCATGATCAGTCACGTGACCAGTACATGGTAGCTACGTGATCATTGCCTGATCAGCCACGTGATCAGTGCATGATAGCCACGTGATCAGTGCATGATAGCCACGTGATCAGTGCATGATCAGTCATGTGATACGTGTGTGATCAGCCACGTGATCAGTGCATGATATCCACGTGATCAGTGCATGACAGCCACGTGATCAGTGCATGAGAGCCACGGGATCAGTGCATGATCAGTCACGTGATACATGTGTGATCAGCCACGTGATCAGTGCATGATGAGCCACGTGATCAGTGCAGGATCAATTACGTGATCAGTGCATGATCAGTCACGTGACCAGTACATGGTTGCTACGTGATCGTTGCATGATCAGCCACGTGAGCAGAGCATGATAGCCACGTGGTCAGTGCATGATCAGTCACGTGATCAGTACATGATCAGTCACGTGAACAGTGCATGATCATTTACGTGATCTTTGCATGATCAGTCACGTTACCAGTATATGGTTGCTACGTGATCATTCCATGACGAGCCACGTGAGCAGTGCATGATAGCCACGTGATGTGTGCATGAGTTACGTGAGCAGAGTATGATCAGCCACGTGATCAGTGCATGAGTGCCACGTGATCAGTGCATGATATGTCACGTGACAGGTGTGTGATCAGCCACGTGAACAGTGCATGTTCAGCCACGTGATCAGTGCATGATAGCCACGTGATCAGTGCATGATCAGTTACGTGAGCAGTGTATGATCAGCCACGTGATCAGTGCATGATATCCAAGTGATCAGTGCATGATCATCACGTGATCAGTGTATGATCAGCGTGAACAGTGCATGCTCAGTCACGTGATCTGGGCCTGCTGAGCTGCGTGATTACTGTCTGCTCATCTGCTTGACAATTGCCAGCTGAGCTGCACGATTCCTGCCTGTCATCTGCTTGACAATTGCCAGCTGTGCTGCGTAATTCCTGCCTGCTCAGCTGCTTGATTATTGCCAGCTGAGCAGCATGATTCCTCACACCTGTGTTCCATGATTATTGCCTGCTGACTGTTTGATTCGTGCCTACTCAGCTCTTTGTTTATTGCCTCCAGAGGCACATGATCAGTGTATGATAGCAAACATGATCAGCGCATGATCAGTCACATGATCAGCGCCATTAAGTCACGTGATCACTACATGATAGTCATGTGATCAGTCCATGCTCAGTCACGGTATCAGTGCATGATCAGCCACGTGATCAGTGCATGATCTGTCACAAGATTAGTGTATGATCATCCACGTGATCAGTGCACGGGCAGTCATGTGATCAGTGCATGATATAGACGTGAACAGTGCATGATCAGTCTCGTGATCAGTGCATGATAGCCACGTGATCAGTGCATGATCAGTCACCTGATGGGTGTATGATCATTCACGTGACCTGTACATGGTAGCTACATGATCATTGCATGATCAGCCACGTGAGTAGTTCATGATAGCCACGTGATCACTGCATGATCAGTCACGTGATCAGTGCATGATCAGTCATGTGACCAGTACATGGTAGCTGCGTGATCATGGCATGATCAGCCACGTGAGCAGTGCATGATAGCCACGTGATCAGTGCATGATCAGGCACGAGATCAGTGCATGATCAGTCACGTGATCAGTGCATGATCAGCCACGTGATCAGTGCATGACCAGGCACGTGATCAGTGTATGTCCAGCCAAGTGATCAGTGCATGATAGCCACGTGATCAGTGCATGATCAGTCACGTGATCAGTGCATGATCAGTTATGTGATCAGTGTATGATCAGCCACGTGATCAGTGCATGATCAGCCACATGATCAGTGCATGATCAATTACGTGATCAGTGCATGATCAGTTACGTGACCAGTACATGGTAGCTACGTGATCATTGCCTGATAAGCCACGTGATCAGTGCATGATAGCCACGTGATCAGTGCATGATAGCCACGTGATCAGTGCATGATCAGTCATGTGATACGTGTGATCAGCCACATGATCAGTGCATGATATCCACGTGATCAGTGCATGACAGCCACGTGATCAGTGCATGAGAGCCACGGGATCAGTGCATGATCAGTCACGTGATACATGTGTGATCAGCCACGTGATCAGTGCATGATGAGCCACGTGATCAGTGCAGGATCAATTACGTGATCAGTGCATGATCAGTCACGTGACCAGTACATGGTTGCTACGTGATCGTTGCATGATCAGCCACGTGAGCAGAGCATGATAGCCACGTGGTCAGTGCATGATCAGTCACGTGATCAGTACATGATCAGTCACGTGAACAGTGCATGATCATTTACGTGATCTTTGCATGATCAGTCACGTTACCAGTATATGGTTGCTACGTGATCATTCCATGACGAGCCACGTGAGCAGTGCATGATAGCCACGTGATGTGTGCATGAGTTACGTGAGCAGAGTATGATCAGCCACGTGATCAGTGCATGAGTGCCACGTGATCAGTGCATGATATGTCACGTGACAGGTGTGTGATCAGCCACGTGAACAGTGCATGTTCAGCCACGTGATCAGTGCATGATAGCCACGTGATCAGTGCATGATCAGTTACGTGAGCAGTGTATGATCAGCCACGTGATCAGTGCATGGTCAGACACGTGAACAGTGTATGATCAGCCACGTGATCAGTGCATGATATCCAAGTGATCAGTGCATGATCATCACGTGATCAGTGTATGATCAGCCACGTGAACAGTGCATGCTCAGTCACGTGATCTGGGCCTGCTGAGCTGCGTGATTACTGTCTGCTCATCTGCTTGACAATTGCCAGCTGAGCTGCACGATTCCTGCCTGTCATCTGCTTGACAATTGCCAGCTGTGCTGCGTAATTCCTGCCTGCTCAGCTGCTTGATTATTGCCAGCTGAGCAGCATGATTCCTCACACCTGAGTTCCATGATTATTGCCTGCTGACTGTTTGATTCGTGCCTACTCAGCTCTTTGTTTATTGCCTCCAGAGGCACATGATCAGTGTATGATAGCAAACATGATCAGCGCATGATCAGTCACATGATCAGCGCCATTAAGTCACGTGATCACTACATGATAGTCATGTGATCAGTCCATGCTCAGTCACGGTATCAGTGCATGATCAGCCACGTGATCAGTGCATGATCTGTCACAAGATTAGTGTATGATCATCCACGTGATCAGTGCACGGGCAGTCATGTGATCAGTGCATGATATAGACGTGAACAGTGCATGATCAGTCTCGTGATCAGTGCATGATAGCCACGTGATCAGTGCATGATCAGTCACCTGATGGGTGTATGATCATTCACGTGACCTGTACATGGTAGCTACATGATCATTGCATGATCAGCCACGTGAGTAGTTCATGATAGCCACGTGATCACTGCATGATCAGTCACGTGATCAGTGCATGATCAGTCATGTGACCAGTACATGGTAGCTGCGTGATCATGGCATGATCAGCCACGTGAGCAGTGCATGATAGCCACGTGATCAGTGCATGATCAGACACGAGATCAGTGCATGATCAGTCACGTGATCAGTGCATGATCAGCCACGTGATCAGTGCATGACCAGGCACGTGATCAGTGTATGTCCAGCCAAGTGATCAGTGCATGATAGCCACGTGATCAGTGCATGATCAGTCACGTGATCAGTGCATGATCAGTTATGTGATCAGTGTATGATCAGCCACGTGATCAGTGCATGATCAGCCACATGATCAGTGCATGATCAATTACGTGCTCAGTGCATGATCAGTTACGTGACCAGTACATGGTAGCTACGTGATCATTGCCTGATCAGCCACGTGATCAGTGCATGATAGCCACGTGATCAGTGCATGATAGCCACGTGATCAGTGCATGATCAGTCATGTGATACGTGTGTGATCAGCCACATGATCAGTGCATGATATCCACGTGATCAGTGCATGACAGCCACGTGATCAGTGCATGAGAGCCACGGGATCAGTGCATGATCAGTCACGTGATACATGTGTGATCAGCCACGTGATCAGTGCATGATGAGCCACGTGATCAGTGCAGGATCAATTACGTGATCAGTGCATGATCAGTCACGTGACCAGTACATGGTTGCTACGTGATCGTTGCATGATCAGCCACGTGAGCAGAGCATGATAGCCACGTGGTCAGTGCATGATCAGTCACGTGATCAGTACATGATCAGTCACGTGAACAGTGCATGATCATTCGTGATCTTTGCATGATCAGTCACGTGTATATGGTTGCTACGTGATCATTCCATGACGAGCCACGTGAGCAGTGCATGATAGCCACGTGATGTGTGCATGAGTTACGTGAGCAGAGTATGATCAGCCACGTGATCAGTGCATGAGTGCCACGTGATCAGTGCATGATATGTCACGTGACAGGTGTGTGATCAGCCACGTGAACAGTGCATGTTCAGCCACGTGATCAGTGCATGATAGCCACGTGATCAGTGCATGATCAGTTACGTGAGCAGTGTATGATCAGCCACGTGATCAGTGCATGGTCAGACACGTGAACAGTGTATGATCAGCCACGTGATCAGTGCATGATATCCAAGTGATCAGTGCATGATCATCACGTGATCAGTGTATGATCAGCCACGTGAACAGTGCATGCTCAGTCACGTGATCTGGGCCTGCTGAGCTGCGTGATTACTGTCTGCTCATCTGCTTGACAATTGCCAGCTGAGCTGCACGATTCCTGCCTGTCATCTGCTTGACAATTGCCAGCTGTGCTGCGTAATTCCTGCCTGCTCAGCTGCTTGATTATTGCCAGCTGAGCAGCATGATTCCTCACACCTGAGTTCCATGATTATTGCCTGCTGACTGTTTGATTCGTGCCTACTCAGCTCTTTGTTTATTGCCTCCAGAGGCACATGATCAGTGTATGATAGCAAACATGATCAGCGCATGATCAGTCACATGATCAGCGCCATTAAGTCACGTGATCACTACATGATAGTCATGTGATCAGTCCATGCTCAGTCACGGTATCAGTGCATGATCAGCCACGTGATCAGTGCATGATCTGTCACAAGATTAGTGTATGATCATCCACGTGATCAGTGCACGGGCAGTCATGTGATCAGTGCATGATATAGACGTGAACAGTGCATGATCAGTCTCGTGATCAGTGCATGATAGCCACGTGATCAGTGCATGATCAGTCACCTGATGGGTGTATGATCATTCACGTGACCTGTACATGGTAGCTACATGATCATTGCATGATCAGCCACGTGAGTAGTTCATGATAGCCACGTGATCACTGCATGATCAGTCACGTGATCAGTGCATGATCAGTCATGTGACCAGTACATGGTAGCTGCGTGATCATGGCATGATCAGCCACGTGAGCAGTGCATGATAGCCACGTGATCAGTGCATGATCAGTCACGTGATCAGTGCATGATCAGCCACGTGATCAGTGCATGATCAGGCACGTGATCAGTGTATGTCCAGCCACGTGATCAGTGCATGATAGCCACGTGATCAGTGCATGATCAGTCACGTGATCAGTGCATGATCAGTTATGTGATCAGTGTATGATCAGCCACGTGATCAGTGCATGATCAGCCACGTGATCAGTGCATGATCAATTACGTGATCAGTGCATGATCAGTCACGTGACCAGTGCATGGTAGCTACGTGATCATTGCATGATCAGCCACGTGATCAGTGCATGATAGCCACGTGATCAGTGCATGATCAGCCGTGATCAGTGCATGATCAGTCACGTGATCAGTGCATGATAGCTACGTGATCAGTGCATGATCAGCCACGTGATCAGTGCATGATAGCCACGTGATCAGTGCATGATCAGTCACGTGATCAGTGCATGATCAGTCACGTGATCAGTGCATGATCAGCCACGTGATCAGTGCATGATCAGTCACGTGATCAGTGCATGATTGCCACGTGATCAGTGCATGACAGCCACGTGATCAGTGCATGATCAGCCACGTGATCAGTGCATGAGTCACGTGATCAGTGCATGATCAGCCACGTGATCAGTGCATGATCAGTCACGTGATCAGTGCATGAAGTCACGTGATCAGTGCATGATCAGTCACGTGATCAGTGCATGATCAGTCACGTGATCAGTGCATGATCAGCCACGTGATCAGTGCATGATCAGTCACGTGATCAGTGCATGATCAGCCACGTGATCAGTGCATGATAGTCACGTGATCAGTGCATGATATAGACGTGATCAGTGCATGATCAGTCACGTGATCAGTGCATGATAGCCACGTGATCAGTGCATGATCAGTCACGTGATCAGTGTATGATCATTCACGTGACCAGTGCATGGTAGCCACGTGATCAGTGCATGATCAGCCACGTGATCAGTGCATGATAGCCACGTGATCAGTGCATGATCAGTCACGTGATCAGTGCATGATCAGTCACGTGATCAGTGCATGGTCAGCACGTGATCAGTGTATGATCAGCCACGTGATCAGTGCATGATATCCAAGTGATCAGTGCATGATCATCACGTGATCAGTGTATGATCAGCCACGTGAACAGTGCATGCTCAGTCACGTGATCTGGGCCTGCTGAGCTGCGTGATTACTGTCTGCTCATCTGCTTGACAATTGCCAGCTGAGCTGCACGATTCCTGCCTGTCATCTGCTTGACAATTGCCAGCTGTGCTGCGTAATTCCTGCCTGCTCAGCTGCTTGATTATTGCCAGCTGAGCAGCATGATTCCTCACACCTGTGTTCCATGATTATTGCCTGCTGACTGTTTGATTCGTGCCTACTCAGCTCTTTGTTTATTGCCTCCAGAGGCACATGATCAGTGTATGATAGCAAACATGATCAGCGCATGATCAGTCACATGATCAGCGCCATTAAGTCACGTGATCACTACATGATAGTCATGTGATCAGTCCATGCTCAGTCACGGTATCAGTGCATGATCAGCCACGTGATCAGTGCATGATCTGTCACAAGATTAGTGTATGATCATCCACGTGATCAGTGCATGGGCAGTCATGTGATCAGTGCATGATATAGACGTGAACAGTGCATGATCAGTCTCGTGATCAGTGCATGATAGCCACGTGATCAGTGCATGATCAGTCACCTGATGGGTGTATGATCATTCACGTGACCTGTACATGGTAGCTACATGATCATTGCATGATCAGCCACGTGAGTAGTTCATGATAGCCACGTGATCAGTGCATGATCAGTCACGTGATCAGTGCATGATCAGTCATGTGACCAGTACATGGTAGCTGCGTGATCATGGCATGATCAGCCACGTGAGCAGTGCATGATAGCCACGTGATCAGTGCATGATCAGTCACGTGATCAGTGCATGATCAGCCGTGATCAGTGCATGATCAGGCACGTGATCAGTGTATGATCAGCCACGTGATCAGTGCATGATAGCCACGTGATCAGTGCATGATCAGTCACGTGATCAGTGCATGATCAGTCACGTGATCAGTGCATGATCAGCCACGTGATCAGTGCATGATCAGCCACGTGATCAGTGCATGATCAGTTACGTGATCAGTGCATGATCAGTCACGTGATCAGTGCATGGTAGCTACGTGATCAGTGCATGATCAGCCACGTGATCAGTGCATGATAGCCACGTGATCAGTGCATGATCAGCCACGTGATCAGTGCATGATCAGTCACGTGATCTGGGCCTGCTGAGCTGCGTGATTACTGTCTGCTCATCTGCTTGACAATTGCCAGCTGAGCTGCACGATTCCTGCCTGTCATCTGCTTGACAATTGCCAGCTGTGCTGCGTAATTCACCTGCTCAGCTGCTTGATTATTGCCAGCTGAGCAGCATGATTCCTCACACCTGTGTTCCATGATTATTGCCTGCTGACTGTTTGATTCGTGCCTACTCAGCTCTTTGTTTATTGCCTCCAGAGGCACATGATCAGTGTATGATAGCAAACATGATCAGTGCATGATCAGTCACATGATCAGCGCCATTAAGTCACGTGATCACTACATGATAGTCATGTGATCAGTCCATGCTCAGTCACGGTATCAGTGCATGATCAGCCACGTGATCAGTGCATGATCTGTCACGTGATTAGTGTATGATCATCCACGTGATCAGTGCATGGGCAGTCATGTGATCAGTGCATGATATAGACGTGAACAGTGCATGATCAGTCTCGTGATCAGTGCATGATAGCCACGTGATCAGTGCATGATCAGTCACCTGATGGGTGTATGATCATTCACGTGACCTGTACATGGTAGCTACATGATCATTGCATGATCAGCCACGTGAGTAGTGCATGATAGCCACGTGATCAGTGCATGATCAGTCACGTGATCAGTGCATGATCAGTCATGTGACCAGTACATGGTAGCTGCGTGATCATGGCATGATCAGCCACGTGAGCAGTGCATGATAGCCACGTGATCAGTGCATGATCAGTCACGTGATCAGTGCATGATCAGCCACGTGATCAGTGCATGATCAGGCACGTGATCAGTGCATGATCAGCCACGTGATCAGTGCATGATAGCCACGTGATCAGTGCATGATCAGTCACGTGATCAGTGCATGATCAGTCACGTGATCAGTGCATGATCAGCCACGTGATCAGTGCATGATCAGCCACGTGATCAGTGCATGATCAGTGCGTGATCAGTGCATGATCAGTCACGTGACCAGTGCATGATAGCTACGTGATCATTGCATGATCAGCCACGTGATCAGTGCATGATAGCCACGTGATCAGTGCATGATCAGTCCGTGATCAGTGCATGATCAGTCACGTGATCAGTACATGGTAGCTACGTGATCAGTGCATGATCAGCCACGTGATCAGTGCATGATAGCCACGTGATCAGTGCATGATCAGTCACGTGATCAGTGCATGATCAGTCACGTGATCAGTGCATGATCAGTTACGTGATCAGTGCATGATCAGTCACGTGACCAGTGCATGGTTGCTACGTGATCATTGCATGATCAGCCACGTGATCAGTGCATGATAGCCACGTGATCAGTGCATGAGTCACGTGATCAGTGTATGATCAGCCACGTGATCAGTGCATGATCAGTCACGTGATCAGTGCATGATCAGTCACGTGATCAGTGCATGATAGTCATGTGATCAGTGCATGATCAGTCACGTGATCAGTGCATGATCAGCCACGTGATCAGTGCATGATCTGTCACGTGATCAGTGTATGATCATCACGTGATCAGTGCATGATAGTCATGTGATCAGTGCATGATATAGACGTGATCAGTGCATGATCAGTCACGTGATCAGTGCATGATAGCCACGTGATCAGTGCATGATCAGTCACGTGATCAGTGCATGATCATTCACGTGATCAGTGCATGATAGCTACATGATCAGTGCATGATCAGCCACGTGATCAGTGCATGATAGCCACGTGATCAGTGCATGATCAGTCACGTGATCAGTGCATGATCAGTCATGTGATCAGTGCATGATAGCTGCGTGATCATGGCATGATCAGCCACGTGATCAGTGCATGATAGCCACGTGATCAGTGCATGATCAGTCACGTGATCAGTGCATGATCAGCCACGTGATCAGTGCATGATCAGCCACGTGATCAGTGCATGATCAGCCACGTGATCAGTGCATGATAGCCACGTGATCAGTGCATGATCAGTCACGTGATCAGTGCATGATCAGTCATGTGATCAGTGCATGATCAGCCACGTGATCAGTGCATGATCAGCCACGTGATCAGTGCATGATCAGCCACGTGATCAGTGCATGATCAGTCACGTGATCAGTGCATGATAGTACGTGATCATTGCATGATCAGCCACGTGATCAGTGCATGATAGCCACGTGATCAGTGCATGATCAATTACGTGATCAGTGCATGATCAGTCACGTGACCAGTACATGGTTGCTACGTGATCGTTGCATGATCAGCCACGTGAGCAGAGCATGATAGCCACGTGATCAGTGCATGATCAGTCACGTGATCAGTACATGATCAGTCACGTGAACAGTGCATGATCATTTACGTGATCTTGCATGATCAGTCACGTTACCAGTATATGGTTGCTACGTGATCATTCCATGACGAGCCACGTGAGCAGTGCATGATAGCCACGTGATGTGTGCATGAGTTACGTGAGCAGAGTATGATCAGCCACGTGATCAGTGCATGAGTGCCACGTGATCAGTGCATGATATGTCACGTGACAGGTGTGTGATCAGCCACGTGAACAGTGCATGTTCAGCCACGTGATCAGTGCATGATAGCCACGTGATCAGTGCATGATCAGTTACGTGAGCAGTGTATGATCAGCCACGTGATCAGTGCATGGTCAGACACGTGAACAGTGTATGATCAGCCACGTGATCAGTGCATGATATCCAAGTGATCAGTGCATGATCATCACGTGATCAGTGTATGATCAGCCACGTGAACAGTGCATGCTCAGTCACGTGATCTGGGCCTGCTGAGCTGCGTGATTACTGTCTGCTCATCTGCTTGACAATTGCCAGCTGAGCTGCACGATTCCTGCCTGTCATCTGCTTGACAATTGCCAGCTGTGCTGCGTAATTCCTGCCTGCTCAGCTGCTTGATTATTGCCAGCTGAGCAGCATGATTCCTCACACCTGAGTTCCATGATTATTGCCTGCTGACTGTTTGATTCGTGCCTACTCAGCTCTTTGTTTATTGCCTCCAGAGGCACATGATCAGTGTATGATAGCAAACATGATCAGCGCATGATCAGTCACATGATCAGCGCCATTAAGTCACGTGATCACTACATGATAGTCATGTGATCAGTCCATGCTCAGTCACGGTATCAGTGCATGATCAGCCACGTGATCAGTGCATGATCTGTCACAAGATTAGTGTATGATCATCCACGTGATCAGTGCACGGGCAGTCATGTGATCAGTGCATGATATAGACGTGAACAGTGCATGATCAGTCTCGTGATCAGTGCATGATAGCCACGTGATCAGTGCATGATCAGTCACCTGATGGGTGTATGATCATTCACGTGACCTGTACATGGTAGCTACATGATCATTGCATGATCAGCCACGTGAGTAGTTCATGATAGCCACGTGATCACTGCATGATCAGTCACGTGATCAGTGCATGATCAGTCATGTGACCAGTACATGGTAGCTGCGTGATCATGGCATGATCAGCCACGTGAGCAGTGCATGATAGCCACGTGATCAGTGCATGATCAGACACGAGATCAGTGCATGATCAGTCACGTGATCAGTGCATGATCAGCCACGTGATCAGTGCATGACCAGGCACGTGATCAGTGTATGTCCAGCCAAGTGATCAGTGCATGATAGCCACGTGATCAGTGCATGATCAGTCACGTGATCAGTGCATGATCAGTTATGTGATCAGTGTATGATCAGCCACGTGATCAGTGCATGATCAGCCACATGATCAGTGCATGATCAATTACGTGATCAGTGCATGATCAGTCACGTGACCAGTACATGGTAGCTACGTGATCATTGCCTGATCAGCCACGTGATCAGTGCATGATAGCCACGTGATCAGTGCATGATAGCCACGTGATCAGTGCATGATCAGTCATGTGATACGTGTGTGATCAGCCACGTGATCAGTGCATGATATCCACGTGATCAGTGCATGACAGCCACGTGATCAGTGCATGAGAGCCACGGGATCAGTGCATGATCAGTCACGTGATACATGTGTGATCAGCCACGTGATCAGTGCATGATGAGCCACGTGATCAGTGCAGGATCAATTACGTGATCAGTGCATGATCAGTCACGTGACCAGTACATGGTTGCTACGTGATCGTTGCATGATCAGCCACGTGAGCAGAGCATGATAGCCACGTGGTCAGTGCATGATCAGTCACGTGATCAGTACATGATCAGTCACGTGAACAGTGCATGATCATTTACGTGATCTTTGCATGATCAGTCACGTTACCAGTATATGGTTGCTACGTGATCATTCCATGACGAGCCACGTGAGCAGTGCATGATAGCCACGTGATGTGTGCATGAGTTACGTGAGCAGAGTATGATCAGCCACGTGATCAGTGCATGAGTGCCACGTGATCAGTGCATGATATGTCACGTGACAGGTGTGTGATCAGCCACGTGAACAGTGCATGTTCAGCCACGTGATCAGTGCATGATAGCCACGTGATCAGTGCATGATCAGTTACGTGAGCAGTGTATGATCAGCCACGTGTCAGTGCATGATATCCACGTGATCAGTGCATGAGTTCCACGTGATCAGTGTATGATCAGCCACGTGAACAGTGCATGCTCAGTCACGTGATCTGGGCCTGCTGAGCTGCGTGATTACTGTCTGCTCATCTGCTTGACAATTGCCAGCTGAGCTGCACGATTCCTGCCTGTCATCTGCTTGACAATTGCCAGCTGTGCTGCGTAATTCCTGCCTGCTCAGCTGCTTGATTATTGCCAGCTGAGCAGCATGATTCCTCACACCTGTGTTCCATGATTATTGCCTGCTGACTGTTTGATTCGTGCCTACTCAGCTCTTTGTTTATTGCCTCCAGAGGCACATGATCAGTGTATGATAGCAAACATGATCAGCGCATGATCAGTCACATGATCAGCGCCATTAAGTCACGTGATCACTACATGATAGTCATGTGATCAGTCCATGCTCAGTCACGGTATCAGTGCATGATCAGCCACGTGATCAGTGCATGATCTGTCACAAGATTAGTGTATGATCATCCACGTGATCAGTGCACGGGCAGTCATGTGATCAGTGCATGATATAGACGTGAACAGTGCATGATCAGTCTCGTGATCAGTGCATGATAGCCACGTGATCAGTGCATGATCAGTCACCTGATGGGTGTATGATCATTCACGTGACCTGTACATGGTAGCTACATGATCATTGCATGATCAGCCACGTGAGTAGTTCATGATAGCCACGTGATCACTGCATGATCAGTCACGTGATCAGTGCATGATCAGTCATGTGACCAGTACATGGTAGCTGCGTGATCATGGCATGATCAGCCACGTGAGCAGTGCATGATAGCCACGTGATCAGTGCATGATCAGACACGTGATCAGTGCATGATCAGTCACGTGATCAGTGCATGATCAGCCACGTGATCAGTGCATGATCAGGCACGTGATCAGTGCATGTCAGCCAAGTGATCAGTGCATGATAGCCACGTGATCAGTGCATGATCAGTCACGTGATCAGTGCATGATCAGTTATGTGATCAGTGCATGATCAGCCACGTGATCAGTGCATGATCAGCCACGTGATCAGTGCATGATCAATCACGTGATCAGTGCATGATCAGCCACGTGATCAGTGCATGATAGCCACGTGATCAGTGCAGGATCAATTACGTGATCAGTGCATGATCAGTCACGTGACCAGTACATGGTTGCTACGTGATCGTTGCATGATCAGCCACGTGAGCAGAGCATGATAGCCACGTGGTCAGTGCATGATCAGTCACGTGATCAGTACATGATCAGTCACGTGAACAGTGCATGATCATTTACGTGATCTTTGCATGATCAGTCACGTTACCAGTATATGGTTGCTACGTGATCATTCCATGACGAGCCACGTGAGCAGTGCATGATAGCCACGTGATGTGTGCATGAGTTACGTGAGCAGAGTATGATCAGCCACGTGATCAGTGCATGAGTGCCACGTGATCAGTGCATGATATGTCACGTGACAGGTGTGTGATCAGCCACGTGAACAGTGCATGTTCAGCCACGTGATCAGTGCATGATAGCCACGTGATCAGTGCATGATCAGTTACGTGAGCAGTGTATGATCAGCCACGTGATCAGTGCATGGTCAGACACGTGAACAGTGTATGATCAGCCACGTGATCAGTGCATGATATCCAAGTGATCAGTGCATGATCATCACGTGATCAGTGTATGATCAGCCACGTGAACAGTGCATGCTCAGTCACGTGATCTGGGCCTGCTGAGCTGCGTGATTACTGTCTGCTCATCTGCTTGACAATTGCCAGCTGAGCTGCACGATTCCTGCCTGTCATCTGCTTGACAATTGCCAGCTGTGCTGCGTAATTCCTGCCTGCTCAGCTGCTTGATTATTGCCAGCTGAGCAGCATGATTCCTCACACCTGAGTTCCATGATTATTGCCTGCTGACTGTTTGATTCGTGCCTACTCAGCTCTTTGTTTATTGCCTCCAGAGGCACATGATCAGTGTATGATAGCAAACATGATCAGCGCATGATCAGTCACATGATCAGCGCCATTAAGTCACGTGATCACTACATGATAGTCATGTGATCAGTCCATGCTCAGTCACGGTATCAGTGCATGATCAGCCACGTGATCAGTGCATGATCTGTCACAAGATTAGTGTATGATCATCCACGTGATCAGTGCACGGGCAGTCATGTGATCAGTGCATGATATAGACGTGAACAGTGCATGATCAGTCTCGTGATCAGTGCATGATAGCCACGTGATCAGTGCATGATCAGTCACCTGATGGGTGTATGATCATTCACGTGACCTGTACATGGTAGCTACATGATCATTGCATGATCAGCCACGTGAGTAGTTCATGATAGCCACGTGATCACTGCATGATCAGTCACGTGATCAGTGCATGATCAGTCATGTGACCAGTACATGGTAGCTGCGTGATCATGGCATGATCAGCCACGTGAGCAGTGCATGATAGCCACGTGATCAGTGCATGATCAGACACGAGATCAGTGCATGATCAGTCACGTGATCAGTGCATGATCAGCCACGTGATCAGTGCATGACCAGGCACGTGATCAGTGTATGTCCAGCCAAGTGATCAGTGCATGATAGCCACGTGATCAGTGCATGATCAGTCACGTGATCAGTGCATGATCAGTTATGTGATCAGTGTATGATCAGCCACGTGATCAGTGCATGATCAGCCACATGATCAGTGCATGATCAATTACGTGCTCAGTGCATGATCAGTCACGTGACCAGTACATGGTAGCTACGTGATCATTGCCTGATCAGCCACGTGATCAGTGCATGATAGCCACGTGATCAGTGCATGATAGCCACGTGATCAGTGCATGATCAGTCATGTGATACGTGTGTGATCAGCCACATGATCAGTGCATGATATCCACGTGATCAGTGCATGACAGCCACGTGATCAGTGCATGAGAGCCACGGGATCAGTGCATGATCAGTCACGTGATACATGTGTGATCAGCCACGTGATCAGTGCATGATGAGCCACGTGATCAGTGCAGGATCAATTACGTGATCAGTGCATGATCAGTCACGTGACCAGTACATGGTTGCTACGTGATCGTTGCATGATCAGCCACGTGAGCAGAGCATGATAGCCACGTGGTCAGTGCATGATCAGTCACGTGATCAGTACATGATCAGTCACGTGAACAGTGCATGATCATTTACGTGATCTTTGCATGATCAGTCACGTTACCAGTATATGGTTGCTACGTGATCATTCCATGACGAGCCACGTGAGCAGTGCATGATAGCCACGTGATGTGTGCATGAGTTACGTGAGCAGAGTATGATCAGCCACGTGATCAGTGCATGAGTGCCACGTGATCAGTGCATGATATGTCACGTGACAGGTGTGTGATCAGCCACGTGAACAGTGCATGTTCAGCCACGTGATCAGTGCATGATAGCCACGTGATCAGTGCATGATCAGTTACGTGAGCAGTGTATGATCAGCCACGTGATCAGTGCATGGTCAGACACGTGAACAGTGTATGATCAGCCACGTGATCAGTGCATGATATCCAAGTGATCAGTGCATGATCATCACGTGATCAGTGTATGATCAGCCACGTGAACAGTGCATGCTCAGTCACGTGATCTGGGCCTGCTGAGCTGCGTGATTACTGTCTGCTCATCTGCTTGACAATTGCCAGCTGAGCTGCACGATTCCTGCCTGTCATCTGCTTGACAATTGCCAGCTGTGCTGCGTAATTCCTGCCTGCTCAGCTGCTTGATTATTGCCAGCTGAGCAGCATGATTCCTCACACCTGTGTTCCATGATTATTGCCTGCTGACTGTTTGATTCGTGCCTACTCAGCTCTTTGTTTATTGCCTCCAGAGGCACATGATCAGTGTATGATAGCAAACATGATCAGCGCATGATCAGTCACATGATCAGCGCCATTAAGTCACGTGATCACTACATGATAGTCATGTGATCAGTCCATGCTCAGTCACGGTATCAGTGCATGATCAGCCACGTGATCAGTGCATGATCTGTCACAAGATTAGTGTATGATCATCCACGTGATCAGTGCACGGGCAGTCATGTGATCAGTGCATGATATAGACGTGAACAGTGCATGATCAGTCTCGTGATCAGTGCATGATAGCCACGTGATCAGTGCATGATCAGTCACCTGATGGGTGTATGATCATTCACGTGACCTGTACATGGTAGCTACATGATCATTGCATGATCAGCCACGTGAGTAGTTCATGATAGCCACGTGATCACTGCATGATCAGTCACGTGATCAGTGCATGATCAGTCATGTGACCAGTACATGGTAGCTGCGTGATCATGGCATGATCAGCCACGTGAGCAGTGCATGATAGCCACGTGATCAGTGCATGATCAGACACGAGATCAGTGCATGATCAGTCACGTGATCAGTGCATGATCAGCCACGTGATCAGTGCATGATCAGGCACGTGATCAGTGTATGTCAGCCAAGTGATCAGTGCATGATAGCCACGTGATCAGTGCATGATCAGTCACGTGATCAGTGCATGATCAGTTATGTGATCAGTGTATGATCAGCCACGTGATCAGTGCATGATCAGCCACATGATCAGTGCATGATCAATTACGTGATCAGTGCATGATCAGTCACGTGACCAGTACATGGTAGCTACGTGATCATTGCCTGATCAGCCACGTGATCAGTGCATGATAGCCACGTGATCAGTGCATGATAGCCACGTGATCAGTGCATGATCAGTCATGTGATACGTGTGTGATCAGCCACGTGATCAGTGCATGATATCCACGTGATCAGTGCATGACAGCCACGTGATCAGTGCATGAGAGCCACGTGATCAGTGCATGATCAGTCACGTGATACATGTGTGATCAGCCACGTGATCAGTGCATGATGAGCCACGTGATCAGTGCAGGATCAATTACGTGATCAGTGCATGATCAGTCACGTGACCAGTACATGGTTGCTACGTGATCGTTGCATGATCAGCCACGTGAGCAGAGCATGATAGCCACGTGATCAGTGCATGATCAGTCACGTGATCAGTACATGATCAGTCACGTGAACAGTGCATGATCATTTACGTGATCTTTGCATGATCAGTCACGTGACCAGTATATGGTTGCTACGTGATCATTCCATGACGAGCCACGTGAGCAGTGCATGATAGCCACGTGATGTGTGCATGAGTTACGTGAGCAGAGTATGATCAGCCACGTGATCAGTGCATGAGTGTCACGTGATCAGTGCATGATATGTCACGTGACAGGTGTGTGATCAGCCACGTGAACAGTGCATGTTCAGCCACGTGATCAGTGCATGATAGCCACGTGATCAGTGCATGATCAGTTACGTGAGCAGTGTATGATCAGCCACGTGATCAGTGCATGGTCAGACACGTGAACAGTGTATGATCAGCC
>NW_026894648.1:0-98339 GCF_032452875.1 Bos javanicus | reverse complement strand
CGTGGCTGATCATGCACTGATCACGTGGCTATCATGCACTGATCACTTGGCTGGACATCCGAATGATCACGCGTGCCTGATCATGCACTGATCACGTGGTGATCGCACTGATCCCGTGACTGATCATGCACTGATCGTGTCTGATCATGCACTGATCACGTGACTGATCATGCACTGATCGTGACTGATCATGCACTGATCACGTGGCTATCATACACTGCTCACGTGGCTGATCATGCAATGATCACGTAAATGATCATGCACTGTTCACGTGACTGATCATGTACTGATCACGTGACTGATCATGCACTGACCACGTGGCTATCATGCTCTGCTCACGTGGCTGATCATGCAACCGATGCACGTAGCAACCATGTACTGGTCACGTGACTGATCATGCACTGATCACGTAATTGATCCTGCACTGATCACGTGGCTCATCATGCACTGATCACGTGGCTGATCACACATGTATCACGTGACTGATCATGCACTGATCCCGTGGCTCTCATGCACTGATCACGTGGCTGTCATGCACTGATCGCGTGGATATCATGCACTGATCACGTGGCTGATCACACGTATCACATGACTGATCATGCACTGATCACGTGGCTATCATGCACTGATCACGTGGCTATCATGCACTGATCACGTGGCTTATCAGGCAATGATCACTGCTACCATCTACTGGTCACGTGACTGATCATGCACTGATCAGCGTAATTGATCATGCACTGATCATGTGGCTGATCATGCACTGATCACGTGGCTGATCATACACTGATCACATAACTGATCATGCACTGATCACGTGACTGATCATGCACTGATCACGTGGCTATCATGCACTGATCACTTGGCTGGACATACACTGATCACGTGCCTGGTCATGCACTGATCACGTGGCTGATCATGCACTGATCACGTGACTGATCATGCACTGATCTCGTGT
Organism: Bos javanicus; assembly: GCF_032452875.1. Lineage (NCBI taxonomy): Eukaryota > Metazoa > Chordata > Mammalia > Artiodactyla > Bovidae > Bos > Bos javanicus. The sequence goes on along the minus strand of NW_026894648.1, from coordinate 97,384 downwards.
CTGATCATGCACTGATCACGTGACTATCATGCACTGATCTCGTGATGATCATGCACGATCACGTGGCTATCATGCACTGCCACGTGGCTGATCATGCCATGATCACGCAGCTACCATGTACTGGTCACATGACTGATCATGCACTGATCACGTGACTGATCATGCAGTGATCACGTGGCTATCATGAACTACTCACGTGGCTGATCATGCAATGATCATGTAGCTACCATGTACAGGTCACGTGAATGATCATACACCCATCAGGTGACTGATCATGCACTGATCACGTGGCTATCATGCACTGATCACGAGACTGATCATGCACTGTTCACGTCTATATCATGCACTGATCACATGACTGCCCGTGCACTGATCCGTGGATGATCATACACTAAACTTGTGACAGATCATGCACTGATCACGTGGCTGATCATGCACTGATACCGTGACTGAGCATGGACTGATCACATGACTATCATGTAGTGATCACGTGACTTAATGGCGCTGATCATGTGACTGATCATGAGCTGATCATGTTTGCTATCATACACTGATCATGTGCCTCTGGAGGCAATAAACAAAGAGCTGAGTAGGCACGAATCAAACAGTCAGCAGGCAATAATCATGGAACACAGGTGTGAGGAATCATGCTGCTCAGCTGGCAATAATCAAGCAGCTGAGCAGGCAGGAATTACGCAGCACAGCTGGCAATTGTCAAGCAGATGACAGGCAGGAATCGTGCAGCTCAGCTGGCAATTGTCAAGCAGATGAGCAGACAGTAATCACGCAGCTCAGCAGGCCCAGATCACGTGACTGAGCATGCACTGTTCACGTGGCTGATCATACACTGATCACGTGATGATCATGCACTGATCACTTGGATATCATGCACTGATCACGTGGCTGATCATACACTGTTCACGTGTCTGACCATGCACTGATCACGTGGCTGATCATACACTGCTCACGTAACTGATCATGCACTGATCACGTGGCTATCATGCACTGATCACGTGGCTGAACATGCACTGTTCACGTGGCTGATCACACACCTGTCACGTGACATATCCTGCACTGATCACGTGGCACTCATGCACTGATCACGTGGCTGATCATACTCTGCTCACGTAACTCATGCACACATCACGTGGCTATCATGCACTGCTCACGTGGCTGTCGTCATGGAATGATCACGTAGCAACCATATACTGGTAACGTGACTGATCATGCAAAGATCACGTAAATGATCATGCACTGTTCCACGTGACTGATCATGTACTGATCACGTGACTGATCATGCACTGACCACGTGGCTATCATGCTCTGCTCACGTGGCTGATCATGCTGAACGCGATCACGTAGCAACCATGTACTGGTCACGTGACTGATCATGCACTGATCAGCGTAATTGATCCTGCACTGATCACGTGGCTCATCATGCACTGATCCCGTGGCTGATCACACATGTATCCGCGTGACTGATCATGCACTGATCCCGTGGCTCTCATGCACTGATCACGTGGCTGTCATGCACTGATCACGTGGATATCATGCACTGATCCGTGGCTGATCACACACGCGTATCACATGACTGATCATGCACTGATCACGTGGCTGATCATGCACTGATCACGTGGCTGATCATGCAATGATCACGTGGCTACCATGTACTGGTCACGTGACTGATCATGCACTGATCACGTAATTGATCATGCACTGGTCATGTGGCTGATCATGCACTGATCACGTGCCTGATCATACACTGATCACGTAACTGATCATGCACTGATCACGTGACTGATCATGCACTGATCACGTGGCTATCATGCACTGATCACTTGGCTGGACATACACTGATCACGTGCCTGGTCATGCACTGATCACGTGGCTGATCATGCACTGATCACGTGACTGATCATGCACTGATCTCGTGACTGATCATGCACTGATCACGTGGCTATCATGCACTGCTCACGTGGCTGATCATGCCATGATCACCCAGCTACCATGTACTGGTCACATGACTGATCATGCACTGATCACGTGACTGATCATGCAGTGATCACGTGGGTATCATGAACTACTCACGTGGCTGATCATGCAATGATCATGTAGCTACCATGTACAGGTCACGTGAATGATCATACACCCATCAGGTGACTGATCATGCACTGATCACGTGGCTATCATGCACTGATCACGAGACTGATCATGCACTGTTCACGTCTATATCATGCACTGATCACATGACTGCCCGTGCACTGATCACGTGGATGATCATACACTAATCTTGTGACAGATCATGCACTGATCACGTGGCTGATCATGCACTGATACCGTGACTGAGCATGGACTGATCACATGACTATCATGTAGTGATCACGTGACTTAATGGCGCTGATCATGTGACTGATCATGCGCTGATCATGTTTGCTATCATACACTGATCATGTGCCTCTGGAGGCAATAAACAAAGAGCTGAGTAGGCACGAATCAAACAGTCAGCAGGCAATAATCATGGAACTCAGGTGTGAGGAATCATGCTGCTCAGCTGGCAATAATCAAGCAGCTGAGCAGGCAGGAATTACGCAGCACAGCTGGCAATTGTCAAGCAGATGACAGGCAGGAATCGTGCAGCTCAGCTGGCAATTGTCAAGCAGATGAGCAGACAGTAATCACGCAGCTCAGCAGGCCCAGATCACGTGACTGAGCATGCACTGTTCACGTGGCTGATCATACACTGATCACGTGACTGATCATGCACTGATCACTTGGATATCATGCACTGATCACGTGGCTGAACATGCACTGTTCCGTGGCTGATCACACTGATCACGTGACTTATCATGCACTGATCACGTGGCACTCATGCACTGATCACGTGACGATCATGCACTGATCACGTGGCTATCATGCACTGATCACGTGGCTGAACATACACTGATCACGTGACTGATCATGCACTGATCACGTGGCTGATCATGCACTGATCACGTGACTGATCATGCACTGATCACGTCTGATCATGCACTGATCCGCACGCATGACTGATCATGCACTGATCACGTGACTGATCATGCACTGATCACGTGGCTATCATGCACTGATCACGTGGCTTATCATACTCTGCTAACGTAACTCATGCACACATCACGTGGCTATCATGCACTGCTCCGTGGCTGCGTCATGGAATGATCACGTGCAACCATATACTGGTAACGTGGCTGATCATGCAATGATCACGTAAATGATCATGCACTGTTCACGTGACTGATCATGTACTGATCACGTGACTGATCATGCACTGACCACGTGGCTATCATGCTCTGCTCACGTGGCTGATCATGCAACGATCACGTAGCAACCATGTACTGGTCACGTGACTGATCATGCACTGATCACGTAATTGATCCTGCACTGATCCGTGGCTCATCATGCACTGATCACGTGGCTGATCACACATGTATCACGTGACTGATCATGCACTGATCTCCGTGGCTCTCATGCACTGATCACGTGGCTGTCATGCACTGATCATGTGGCTGATCACACACGTATCACATGACTGATCATGCACTGATCACGTGGCTATCATGCACTGATCACGTGGCTATCATGCACTGATCACGTGGCTTATCAGGCAATGATCGCGTAGCTACCATGTACTGGTCACGTAACTGATCATGCACTGAGCAGCGTAATTGATCATGCACTGATCATGTGGCTGATCATGCACTGATCACGTGGCTGATCATACACTGATCACGTAACTGATCATGCACTGATCACGTGACTGATCATGCACTGATCACGTGGCTATCATGCACTGATCACTTGGCTGGACATACACTGATCACGTGCCTGGTCATGCACTGATCACGTGGCTGATCATGCACTGATCACGTGACTGATCATGCACTGATCTCGTGTCTGATCATGCACTGATCACGTGGCTATCATGCACTGCTCACGTGGCTGATCATGCCATGCTCACGCAGCTACCATGTACTGGTCACATGACTGATCATGCACTGATCACGTGACTGATCATGCAGTGATCACGTGGCTATCATGAACTACTCACGTGGCTGATCATGCAATGATCATGTAGCTACCATGTACAGGTCACGTGAATGATCATACACCATCAGGTGACTGATCATGCACTGATCACGTGGCTATCATGCACGGATCATGAGACTGGTCATGCACTGTTCACGTCTATATCATGCACTGATCACGTGACTGCCCGTGCACTGATCACGTGGATGATCATACACTACTCTTGTGACAGATCATGCACTGATCACGTGGCTGATCATGCACTGATACCGTGACTGAGCATGGACTGATCACATGACTATCATGTAGTGATCACGTGACTTAATGGCGCTGATCATGTGACTGATCATGCGCTGATCATGTTTGCTATCATACACTGATCATGTGCCTCTGGAGGCAATAAACAAAGAGCTGAGTAGGCACGAATCAAACAGTCAGCAGGCAATAATCATGGAACTCAGGTGTGAGGAATCATGCTGCTCAGCTGGCAATAATCAAGCAGCTGAGCAGGCAGGAATTACGCACAGCTGGCAATTGTCAAGCAGATGACAGGCAGGAATCGTGCAGCTCAGCTGGCAATTGTCAAGCAGATGAGCAGACAGTAATCACGCAGCTCAGCAGGCCCAGATCACGTGACTGAGCATGCACTGTTCACGTGGCTGATCATACACTGATCACGTGATGATCATGCACTGATCACTTGGATATCATGCACTGATCACGTGGCTGATCATACACTGTTCACGTGTCTGACCATGCACTGATCACGTGGCTGATCATACACTGCTCACGTAACTGATCATGCACTGATCACGTGGCTATCATGCACTGATCACGTGGCTGAACATGCACTGTTCACGTGGCTGATCACACACCTGATCACGTGACATATCATGCACTGATCACGTGGCACTCATGCACTGATCACGTGGCTGATCATACTCTGCTCACGTAACTCATGCACACATCCCGTGGCTATCATGCACTGCTCACGTGGCTCGTCATGGAATGATCACGTAGCAACCATATACTGGTAACGTGACTGATCATGCAAAGATCACGTAAATGATCATGCACTGTTCACGTGACTGATCATGTACTGATCACGTGACTGATCATGCACTGACCACGTGGCTATCATGCTCTGCTCACGTGGCTGATCATGCAGCGATCACGTAGCAACCATGTACTGGTCGCGTGACTGATCATGCACTGATCACGTAATTGATCCTGCACTGATCACGTGGCTCATCATGCACTGATCACGTGGCTGATCACACATGTATCACGTGACTGATCATGCACTGATCCCATGGCTCTCATGCACTGATCACGTGGCTGTCATGCACTGATCACGTGGATATCATGCACTGATCATGAGGCTGATCACACACGTATCACATGACTGATCATGCACTGATCACGTGGCTATCATGCACTGATCACGTGGCTTATCAGGCAATGATCACGTAGCTACCTTGTACTGGTCACGTAACTGATCATGCACTGAGCACGTAATTGATCATGCACTGATCATGTGGCTGATCATGCACTAATCACGTGGCTGATCATGCACTGATCACGTGGCTATCATGCACTGATCACTTGGCTGGACATGCACTGATCACGTGCCTGGTCATGCACTGATCACGTGGCTGATCATGCACTGATCACGTGACTGATCATGCACTGATCTCGTGTCTGATCATGCACTGATCACGTGACTGATCATGCACTGATCACGTGACTGATCATGCACTGATCACGTGGCTACCATGCACTGATCACGTGGCTTATCATACTCTGCTCACGTAACTCATGCACACATCACGTGGCTATCATGCACTGCTCACGTGGCCGATCATGGAGCATGATCACGTGCAACCATATACAGGTCACGTGGCTGATCATGCAATGATCACGTAAATGATCATGCACTGTTCACGTGACTGATCATGTACTGATCACGTGACTGATCATGCACTGACCACGTGGCTATCATGCTCTGCTCACGTGGCTGATCATGCAACGATCACGTGGCTGAACATGCACTGGTCACGTGACTGATCATGCACTGATCACGTAATTGATCCTGCACTGATCACGTGGCTATCATGCACTGATCACGTGGCTGATCACACTGTATCACGTGACTGATCATGCACTGATCCCGTGGCTCTCATGCACTGATCACGTGGCTGTCATGCACTGATCGCGTGGATATCATGCACTGATCATGTGGCTGATCACGCACGTATCACATGACTGATCATGCACTGATCACGTGGCTGATCATGCACTGATCACGTGGCTTATCAGGCAATGATCACATAGCTACCTTGTACTGGTCACGTAACTGATCATGCACTGAGCACGTAATTGATCATGCACTGATCATGTGGCTGATCATGCACTGATCACGTGGCTGATCATGCACTGATCACGTGGCTATCATGCACTGATCACGTGGCTGGACATGCACTGATCACGTGCCTGGTCATGCACTGATCACGTGGCTGATCATGCACTGATCACGTGACAGATCATGCACTGATCTCGTGACTGATCATGCACTGATCACGTGGCTATCATGCACTGCTCACGTGGCTGATCATGCAATGATCACGTAAATGATCATGCACTGTTCACGTGACTGATCATGTACTGATCACGTGACTGATCATGCACTGACCACGTGGCTATCATGCTCTGCTCACGTGGCTGATCATGCAACGATCACGTAGCTCCATGTACTGGTCACGTGACTGATCATGCACTGATCACGTAATGATCCTGCACTGATCACGTGGCTCATCATGCACTGATCACGTGGCTGATCACACATGTATCACGTGACTGATCATGCACTGATCCCGTGGCTCTCATGCACTGATCACGTGGCTGTCATGCACTGATCACGTGGATATCATGCACTGATCATGTGGCTGATCACGCACGTATCACATGACTGATCATGCACTGATCACGTGGCTATCATGCACTGATCACGTGGCTATCATGCACTGATCACGTGGCTTATCAGGCAATGATTACTTAGCTACCTTGTACTGGTCACGTAACTGATCATGCACTGAGCCCGTAATTGATCATGCACTGATCATGTGGCTGATCATGCACTGATCACGTGGCTGATCATACACTGATCACATAACTGATCATGCACTGATCACGTGACTGATCATGCACTGATCACGTGGCTATCATGCACTGATCACTTGGCTGGACATACACTGATCACGTGCCTGGTCATGCACTGATCGCGTGGCTGATCATGCACTGATCGCGTGACTGATCATGCACTGATCTCGTGTCTGATCATGCACTGATCACGTGACTGATCATGCACTGATCTCGTGACTGATCATGCACTGATCACGTGGCTATCATGCACTGCTCACGTGGCTGATCATGCCATGATCACGCAGCTACCATGTACTGGTCACATGACTGATCATGCACTGATCACGTGACTGATCATGCAGTGATCACGTGGCTATCATGAACTACTCACGTGGCTGATCATGCAATGATCATGTAGCTACCATGTACAGGTCACGTGAATGATCATACACCCATCAGGTGACTGATCATGCACTGATCACGTGGCTATCATGCACAGATCACGAGACTGATCATGCACTGTTCACGTCTGCATCATGCAATGATCACATGACTGCCCGTGCACTGATCACGTGGATGATCATACACTAATCTTGTGACAGATCATGCACTGATCACGTGGCTGATCATGCACTGATACCGTGACTGAGCATGGACTGATCACATGACTATCATGTAGTGATCACGTGACTTAATGGCGCTGATCATGTGACTGATCATGCGCTGATCATGTTTGCTATCATACACTGATCATGTGCCTCTGGAGGCAATAAACAAAGAGCTGAGTAGGCACGAATCAAACAGTCAGCAGGCAATAATCATGGAACACAGGTGTGAGGAATCATGCTGCTCAGCTGGCAATAATCAAGCAGCTGAGCAGGCAGGAATTGTGCAGCTCAGCTGGCAATTGTCAAGCAGATGAGCAGACAGTAATCATGCAGCTCAGCAGGCCCAGATCACGTGACTGAGCATGCACTGTTCACGTGGCTGATCATACACTGATCACGTGATGATCATGTACTGATCACTTGGATGTCATGCACTGATCACGTGGCTGATCATACACTCTTCACGTGTCTGACCATGCACTGATCACGTGGCTGATCATACACTGCTCACGTAACTGATCATGCACTGATCACGTGGCTATCATGCACTGATCACGTGGCTGAACATGCACTGTTCACGTGGCTGATCACACACCTGTCACGTGACATATCCTGCACTGATCACGTGGCACTCATGCACTTATCACGTGGCTGATCATACTCGGCTCACGTAACTCATGCACACATCACGTGGCTATCATGCACTGCTCACGTGGCTCGTCATGGAATGATCGCGTAGCAACCATATACTGGTAACGTGACTGATCATGCAAAGATCACGTAAATGATCATGCACTGTTCACGTGACTGATCATGTACTGATCACGTGACTGATCATGCACTGACCACGTGGCTATCATGCTCTGCTCACGTGGCTGATCATGCAACTGATCACGTGGCAACCATGTACTGGTCACGTGACTGATCATGCACTGATCACGTAATTGATCCTGCACTGCGTGGCTCATCATGCACTGATCACGTGGCTGATCGCACATGTATCACGTGACTGATCATGCACTGATCCCGTGGCTCTCATGCACTGATCACGTGGCTGTCATGCACTGATCACGTGGATACCATGCACTGATCATGTGGCTGATCACACACGTATCACATGACTGATCATGCACTGATCACGTGGCTATCATGCACTGATCACGTGGCTATCATGCACTGATCACGTGGCTTATCAGGCAATGATCACGTAGCTACCTTGTACTGGTCACGTAACTGATCATGCACTGAGCACGTAATTGATCATGCACTGATCATGTGGCTGATCATGCACTGATCACGTAGTTGATCATGCACTGATCACGTGACTGATCATGCACTCATCACGTGGCTATCATGCACTGATCACTTGGCTGGACATACACTGATCACGTGCCTGGTCATGCACTGATCACGTGGCTATCATGCACTGCTCACGTGGCTGATTATGCCATGATCACGCAGCTACCATGTACTGGTACATGACTGATCATGCACTGATCACGTAATTGATCCTGCACTGATCACGTGGCTCATCATGCACTGATCACGTGGCTGATCACACATGTATCACGTGACTGATCATGCACTGATCCCGTGGCTCATCATGCACTGATCACGTGGCTGATCATGCACTGATCACGTGGCTTATCAGGCAATGATCACGTAGCTACCTTGTACTGGTCACGTAACTCATCATGCACTGAGCACGTAATTGATCATGCACTGATCATGTGGCTGATCATGCCCTGATCACGTGGCTGATCATACACTGATCACGTGGCTATCATGCACTGCTCACGTGGCTGATCATGCCATGATCACGCAGCTACCATGTACTGGTCACATGACTGAGCATGCACTGATCACGTGACTGATCATGCAGTGATCACGTGGCTATCATGAACTACTCACGTGGCTGATCATGCAATGATCATGTAGCTACCATGTACAGGTCACGTGAATGATCATACACCCATCAGGTGACTGATCATGCACTGATCACGTGGCTATCATGCACTGATCACGAGACTGATCATGCACTGTTCACGTCTATATCATGCACTGATCACATGACTGCCCGTGCACTGATCACGTGGATGATCATACACTAATCTTGTGACAGATCATGCACTGATCACGTGGCTGATCATGCACTGATACCGTGACTGAGCATGGACTGATCACATGACTATCATGTAGTGATCACGTGACTTAATGGCGCTGATCATGTGACTGATCATGCACTGATCATGTTTGCTATCATACACTGATCATGTGCCTCTGGAGGCAATAAACAAAGAGCTGAGTAGGCACGAATCAAACAGTCAGCAGGCAATAATCATGGAACTCAGGTGTGAGGAATCATGCTGCTCAGCTGGCAATAATCAAGCAGCTGAGCAGGCAGGAATTACGCGGCACAGCTGGCAATTGTCAAGCAGATGACAGGCAGGAATCGTGCAGCTCAGCTGGCAATTGTCAAGCAGATGAGCAGACAGTAATCACGCAGCTCAGCGGGCCCAGATCACGTGACTGAGCATGCACTGTTCACGTGGCTGATCATACACTGATCACGTGACTGATCATGCACTGATCACTTGGATATCATGCACTGATCACGTGGCTGATCATACACTGTTCACGTGTCTGACCATGCACTGATCACGTGGCTGATCATACACTGCTCACGTAACTGATCATGCACTGATCACGTGGCTATCATGCACTGATCACGTGGCTGAACATGCACTGTTCACGTGGCTGATCACACACTGTCACGTGACATATCATGCACTGATCACGTGGCACTCATGCACTGATCACGTGGCTGATCATACTCTGCTCACGTAACTCATGCACACATCACGTGGCTGATCATGCACTGCTCACGTGGCTCGTCATGGAATGATTACGAAGCAACCATATACTGGTAACGTGACTGATCATGCAAAGATCACGTAGATGATCATGCACTGTTCACGTGACTGATCATGCACTGATCACGTGACTGATCATGCACTGACCACGTGGCTATCATGCTCTGCTCACGTGGCTGATCATGCCACGATCACGTAGCTACCATGTACTGGTCACGTGACTGATCATGCACTGATCACGTAATGATCCTGCACTGATCACGTGGCTCATCATGCACTGATCACGTGGCTGATCACACATGTATCACGTGACTGATCATGCACTGATCCCGTGGCTCTCATGCACTGATCACGTGACTGTCATGCACTGATCACGTGGATATCATGCACTGATCACGAGACTGATCATGCACTGTTCACGTCTATATCATGCACTGATCACATGACTGCCCGTGCACTGATCACGTGGATGATCATACACTAATCTTGTGACAGATCATGCACTGATCACGTGGCTGATCATGCACTGATAACGTGACTGAGCATGGACTGATCACATGACTATCATGTAGTGATCACGTGACTTAATGGCGCTGATCATGTGACTGATCATGCGCTGATCATGTTTGCTATCATACACTGATCATGTGCCTCTGGAGGCAATAAACAAAGAGCTGAGTAGGCACAAATCAAACAGTCAGCAGGCAATAATCATGGAACTCAGGTGTGAGGAATCATGCTGCTCAGCTGGCAATAATCAAGCAGCTGAGCAGGCAGGAATTACGCAGCACAGCTGGCAATTGTCAAGCAGATGACAGGCAGGAATCGTGCAGCTCAGCTGGCAATTGTCAAGCAGATGAGCAGACAGGAATCACGCAGCTCAGCAGGCCCAGATCACGTGACTGAGCATGCACTGTTCACGTGGCTGATCATACACTGATCACGTGATGATCATGCACTGATCACATGGATATCATGCACTGATCACGTGGCTGATCATACACTCTTCACGTGTCTGACCATGCACTGATCACGTGGCTGTCATGCACTGATCACGTGGCTGATCATACACTGTTCACGTGTCTGATCATGCACTGATCACGTGGCTATCATGCACTGATCACGTGGCTGAACATGCACTGTTCACGTGGCTGATCACACACTGTCACGTGACATATCATGCACTGATCACGTGGCACTCATGCACTGATCACGTGCCTGATCATACTCGGCTCACGTAACTCATGCACACATCACGTGGCTATCATGCACTGCTCACGTGGCTCGTCATGGATAGATCACGTAGCAACCATATACTGTGCTAGTGACTGATCATGCAAAGATCACGTAAATGATCATGCACTGTTCCGTGACTGATCATGTACTGATCACGTGACTGATCATGCACTGACCACGTAATTGATCCTGCACTCATCACGTGGCTCATCATGCACTGATCACGTGGCTGATCACACATGTGTCACGTGACTGATCATGCACTGATCACGCTGCACGTTTGATCATGTGCACTGATCACGTGGCTGATCATGCACTGATACCGTGACTGAGCATGGACTGATCACATGACTATCATGTAGTGATCACGTGACTTAATGGCGCTGATCATGTGACTGATCATGCGCTGATCATGTTTGCTATCATACACTGATCATGTGCCTCTGGAGGCAATAAACAAAGAGCTGAGTAGGCACGAATCAAACAGTCAGCAGGCAATAATCATGGAACACAGGTGTGAGGAATCATGCTGCTCAGCTGGCAATAATCAAGCAGCTGAGAATTCAGGAATCGTGCAGCTCAGCTGGAAATTGTCAAGCAGATGAGCAGACAGTAATCACGCAGCTCAGCAGGCCCAGATCACGTGACTGAGCATGCACTGTTCACGTGGCTGATCATACACTGATCACGTGATGATCATGTACTGATCACTTGGATATCATGCACTGATCACGTGGCTGATCATGCACTGTTCACGTGTCTGACCATGCACTGATCACGTGGCTGATCATGCACTGATCACGTGGCTATCATGCTCTGCTCACCTGGCTGATCATGCAATGATCACGTAGCAACCATGTACTGGTCACGTGACTGATCATGCACTGATCACGTGGTTATCATGCTCTGCTCACGTGGCTGATCATGCACCGATCACGTAGCAACCATATACTGGTCACGTGACTGATCATGCACTGAGCACGTAATTGATCATGCACTGATCATGTGGCTGATCATGCACTGATCACGTGGCTGATCATACACTGATCACATAACTGATCATGCACTGATCACGTGACTGATCATGCACTGATCACGTGGCTATCATGCACTGATCACTTGGCTGGACATACACTGATCACGTGCCTGGTCATGCACTGATCACGTGGCTGATCATGCACTGATCACGTGACTGATCATGCATGATCACGTGACTGATCATGCACTGATCACGTGGCTATCATGCACTGCTCTCGTGGCTGATCATGCCATGATCATGCAGCTACCATGTACAGGTCACGTGAATGATCATACACCCATCAGGTGACTGATCATGCACTGATCACGTGGCTATCATGCACTGATCACGAGACTGATCATGCACTGTTCACGTCTATATCATGCACTGATCACATGACTGCCCGTGCACTGATCACGTGGATGATCATACACTAATCTTGTGACAGATCATGCACTGATCACGTGGCTGATCATGCACTGATACCGTGACTGAGCATGGACTGATCACATGACTATCATGTAGTGATCACGTGACTTAATGGTGCTGATCATGTGACTGATCATGCGCTGATCATGTTTGCTATCATACACTGATCATGTGCCTCTGGAGGCAATAAACAAAGAGCTGAGTAGGCACGAATCAAACAGTCAGCAGGCAATGATCATGGAACTCAGGTGTGAGGAATCATGCTGCTCAGCTGGCAATAATCAAGCAGCTGAACAGGCAGGAATTACGCAGCACAGCTGGCAATTGTCAAGCAGATGACAGGCAGGAATCGTGCAGCTCAGCTGGCAATTGTCAAGCAGATGAGCAGACAGTAATCACGCAGCTCAGCAGGCCCAGATCACGTGACTGAGCATGCACTGTTCACGTGGCTGATCATGCACTGATCACGTGATGATCATGCACTGATCACTTGGATATCATGCACTGATCACGTGGCTGATCATACACTGTTCACGTGTCTGACCATGCACTGATCACGTGGCTGATCATACACTGCTCACGTAACTGATCATGCACTGATCACGTGGCTATCATGCACTGATCACGTGGCTGAACATGCACTGTTCACGTGGCTGATCACACACCTGTCACGTGACATATCCTGCACTGATCACGTGGCACTCATGCACTGATCACGTGGCTGATCATACTCTGCTCACGTAACTCATGTACACATCACGTGGCTATCATGCACTGCTCCGTGGCTCATCATGCAATGATCACGTAGCTACCATATACTGGTCGCGTGACTGATCGTGCAAATCAGCGTAATGATCATGCACTGTTCACGTGGCTGATCATGTACTGATCACGTGACTGATCATGCACTGACCACGTGGCTATCATGCTCTGCTCACGTGGCTGATCATGCAACGATCACGTAGCAACCATGTACTGGTCACGTGTCGGATCATGCACTGATCACGTAATTGATCCTGCACTGATCACATGGCTCATCATGCACTGATCACGTGGCTGATCATGCACTGATCACGTGGCTCTCATGCACTGATCACGTGGCTGTCATGCACTGATCACGTGGATATCATGCACTGATCACGTGGCTGATCACACACGTATCACATGACTGATCATGCACTGATCATGGCTATCATGCACTGATCACGTGGCTATCATGCACAGATCATGTGGCTGATCAGGCAATGATCACGTAGCTACCATGTACTGGTCACGTGACTGATCATGCACTGATTACGTAATTGATCATGCACTGATCATGTGGCTGATCATGCACTGATCACGTGGCTGATCATACACTGATCACATAACTGATCCTGCACTGATCACGTGGCTCATCATGCACTGATCACGTGGCTGATCATGCACTGATCACGTGGCTGGACATACACTGATCACGTGCCTGGTCATGCACTGATCACGTGGCTGATCATGCACTGATCACGTGACTGATCATGCACTGATCTCGTTTCTGATCATGCACTGGTCACGTGGCTATCATGCACTGCTCAAGTGGCTGATCATGCCATGATCACGCAGCTACCATGTACTGGTCATGACTGATCATGCACTGATCACGTGACTGATCATGCAGTGATCACGTGGCTATCATGAACTACTCACGTGGCTGATCATGCAATGATCATGTGGCTACCATGTACTGGTCACGTGAATGATCATTCACCGATCAGGTGACTGATCATGCACTGATCACGTGGCTATCATGCACTGATCACGAGACTGATCATGCACTGTTCACGTCTATATCATGCACAGATCACATGACTGCCCGTGCACTGATCACGTGGATGATCATGCACTAATCTTGTGACAGATCATGCACTGATCACGTGGCTGATCATGCACTGATACCGTGACTGAGCATGGACTGATCACATGACTATCATGTAGTGATCACGTGACTTAATGGCGCTGATCATGTGACTGATCATGCGCTGATCATGTTTGCTATCATACACTGATCATGTGCCTCTGGAGGCAATAAACAAAGAGCTGAGTAGGCACAAATCAAACAGTCAGCAGGCAATAATCATGGAACTCAGGTGTGAGGAATCATGCTGCTCAGCTGGCAATAATCAAGCAGCTGAGCAGGCAGGAATTACGCAGCACAGCTGGCAATTGTCAAGCAGATGACAGGCAGGAATCGTGCAGCTCAGCTGGCAATTGTCAAGCAGATGAGCAGACAGTAATCACGCAGCTCAGCAGGCCCAGATCACGTGACTGAGCATGCACTGTTCACGTGGCTGATCATACACTGATCACGTGATGATCATGTACTGATCACTTGGATATCATGCACTGATCACGTGGCTGATCATACACTGTTCACATGTCTGACCATGCACTGATCACGTGGCTGATCATACACTGCTCACGTAACTGATCATGCACTGTTCACGTGGCTGATCACACACCTGTCACGTGACTATCATGCACTGATCACGTAGCACTCATGCACTGATCACGTGGCTGATCATACTCTGCTCACGTAACTCATGCACACATCACGTGGCTATCATGCACTGCTCACGTGGCTCGTCATGGAATGATCACGTAGCAACCATATGCACTGTCACGTGACTGATCATGCAAAGATCACGTAAATGATCATGCACTGTTCACGTGACTGATCATGTACTGATCACGTGACTGATCATGCACTGACCACGTGGCTATCATGCTCTGCTCACGTGGCTGATCATGCAGCGATCACGTAGCAACCATGTACTGGTCACGTGACTGATCATGCACTGATCACGTAATTGATCCTGCACTGATCACGTGGCTCATCATGCACTGATCACGTGGCTGATCACACATGATCACGTGACTGATCATGCACTGATCACGTGGCTCTCATGCACTGATCACGTGGCTGTCATGCACTGATCGCGTGGATATCATGCACTGATCATGTGGCTGATCACACGTATCACATGACTGATCATGCACTGATCACGTGGCTATCATGCACTGATCACGTGGCTATCATGCACTGATCACGTGGCTGATCAGGCAATGATCACGTAGCTACCATGTACTGTCACGTGACTGATCATGCACTGAGCACGTAATTGATCATGCACTGATCATGTGGCTGATCATGCACTGATCACGTGGCTGATCATACACTGATCACATAACTGATCATGCACTGATCCGTGACTGATCATGCACTGATCGCGTGGCTATCATGCACTGATCACTTGGCTGGACATACACTGATCCATACGATGCCTGGTCATGCACTGATCACGTGGCTGATCATGCACTGATCCGTGACTGATCATGCACTGATCTCGTGTCTGATCATGCACTGATCGCGTGGCTATCATGCACTGCTCACGTGGCTGATCATGTACTGATCACGTGACTGATCATGCACTGACCACGTAATTGATCCTGCACTGATCACGTGGCTCATCATGCACTGATCACGTGGCTGATCACACTGTATCACGTGACTGATCATGCACTGATCCCGTGGCTCATCATGCACTGATCACGTGGCTCTATGCACTTGCTGAATGATCGCGAAGATACCATGTACTGATCATGTGACTGATCACTGCACGTATCACATGACTGATCATGCACTGATCAAGTGGCTGATCATGCACTGATCACGTGGCTGATCATGCACTGATCACGTGGCTGATCATGCACCGATCGCGTGGCTACCATGCACTGGTCACGTGACTGATCATGCACTGAGCACATAATTGATCATGCACTGATCACGTGGCTGATCATGCACTGATCACGTGGCTGATCATGCACTGATCACATGACTGATCATGCACTGATCACGTGACTGATCATGCACTGATCACGTGGCTATCATGCACTGCTCACGTGGCTGATCATGCCATGATCACGCAGCTACCATGTACTGGTAACGTGACTGAGCATGCACTGATCACGTGACTGATCATGCAGTGATCACGTGGCTATCATGCACTACTCACGTGGCTGATCATGCAATGATCATGTAGCTACCATGTACAGATCACGTGAATGATCATACACCCATCAGGTGACTGATCATGCACTGATCACGTGGCTATCATGCACTGATCACGTGACTGATCATGCACTGTTCGTCTATATCATGCACTGATCACATGACTGCCGTGCACTGATCACGTGGATGATCATACACTAATCTTGTGACAGATCATGCACTGATCACGTGGCTGATCATGCACTGATACCGTGACTGATCATGGACTGATCACATGACTATCATGTAGTGATCACGTGACTTAATGGCGCTGATCATGTGACTGATCATGCGCTGATCATGTTTGCTATCATGCACTGATCATGTGCCTCTGGAGGCAATAAACAAAGAGCTGAGTAGGCACGAATCAAACAGTCAGCAGGAAATAATCATGGAACACAGGTGTGAGGAATCATGCTGCTCAGCTGGCAATAATCAAGCAGCTGAGCATTCAGGAATCGTGCAGCTCAGCTGGCAATTATCAAGCAGATGAGCAGACAGTAATCACGCAGCTCAGCAGGCCCAGATCACGTGACTGAGCATGCACTGTTCACGTGGCTGATCATGCACTGATCACGTGATGATCATGCACTGATCACTTGGATATCATGCACTGATCACGTGGCTGATCATACACTGATCACGTGTCTGACCATGCACTGATCACGTGGCTGATCATGCACTGCTCACGTAACTGATCATGCACTGATCACGTGGCTATCATGCACTGATCACGTGGCTGAACATGCACTGTTCACGTGGCTGATCACACACCTGTCACGTGACATATCATGCACTGATCACGTGGCACTCATGCACTGATCACGTGGCTGATCATCTCTGCTCACATAACTCATGCACACATCACGTGGCTATCATGCACTGCTCCCGTGGCTCGTCATGGAATGATCACGTGCAACCATATACTGGTAACGTGACTGATCATGCACAGATCACGTAAATGATCATGCACTGTTCACGTGACTGATCATGTACTGATCACGTGACTGATCATGCACTGATCACGTGGCTATCATGCTCTGCTCACGTGGCTGATCATGCAACGATCCCGTAGCAACCATGTACTGGTCCGTGACTGATCATGCACTGATCCCGTAATTGATCCTGCACTGATCACGTGGCTCATCATGCACTGATCACGTGGCTGATCACACTGTATCACGTGACTGATCATGCACTGATCCCGTGGCTCTCATGCACTGATCACGTGGCTGTCATGCACTGATCGCGTGGATATCATGCACTGATCACGTGGCTGATCACACACGTATCACGTGACTGATCATGCACTGATCACATGGCTATCATGCACTGATCACGTGGCTATCATACACTGATCATGTGGCTGATCAGGCAATGATCACGTGGCTACCATGTACTGATCACGTGACTGATCATGCACTGATTACGTAATTGATCATGCACTGATCAAGTAGCTGATCATGCACTGATCACGTGGCTGATCATGCACTGATCACATAACTGATCATGCACTGATCACGTGGCTCATCATGCACTGATCACGTGGCTATCATGCACTGATCACTTGGCTGGACATGCACTGATCACGTGCCTGGTCATGCACTGATCACGTGGCTGATCATGCTGATCACGTGACTGATCATGCACTGATCTCGTGACTGATCATGCACTGGTCACATGGCTATCATGCACTGATCACGTGGCTGATCATGCCATGATCACGCAGCTATCATGCACTGGTCACATGACTGATCATGCACTGATCACGTGACTGATCATGCAGTGATCACGTGGCTATCATGCACTACTCACGTGGCTGATCATGCAATGATCATGTTGCTACCATGTACAGGTCACGTGAATGATCACACACCCATCAGGTGACTGATCATGCACTGATCAAGTGGCTATCATGCACTGATCACGAGACTGATCATGCGCTGTTCACGTCTATATCATGCACTGATCACATGACTGCCCATGCACTGATCACGTGGATGATCATACACTAATCATGTGACAGATCATGCACTGATCACGTGGCTGATCATGCACTGATACCGTGACTGAGCATGGACTGATCACGTGACTATCATGTAGTGATCACGTGACTTAATGGCGCTGATCATGTGACTGATCATGCGCTGATCATGTTTGCTATCATACACTGATCATGTGCCTCTGGAGGCAATAAACAAAGAGCTGAGTAGGCACAAATCAAACAGTCAGCAGGCAATAATCATGGAACTCAGGTGTGAGGAATCATGCTACTCAGCTGGCAATAATCAAGCAGCTGAGCAGGCAGGAATTACGCAGCACAGCTGACAATTGTCAAGCAGATGACAGGCAGGAATCGTGCAGCTCAGCTGGCAATTGTCAAGCAGATGAGCAGACAGTAATCACGCAGCTCAGCAGGCCCAGATCACGTGACTGAGCATGCACTGTTCACGTGGCTGATCATACACTGATCACGTGATGATCATGTACTTATCACTTGGATATCATGCACTGATCACGTGGCTGATCATACACTGTTCACATGTCTGACCATGCACTGTTCACGTGGCTGATCACACACCTGTCAAGTGACATATCATGCACTGATCACGTGGCACTCATGCACTGATCACGTGGCTGATCATACTCTGCTCACGTAACTCATGCACACATCACGTGGCTATCATGCACTGCTCACGTGGCTCGTCATGGAATGATCACGTAGCTACCATATACTGGTAACGTGACTGATCATGCAAAGATCACGTAAATGATCATGCACTATTCACGTGACTGATCATGTACTGATCACGTGACTGATCATGCACTGACCACGTGGCTATCATGCTCTGCTCACGTGGCTGATCATGCAAGGCGATCACGTAGCAACCATGTACTGCTCACGTGACTGATCATGCACTGATCACGTAATGATCCTGCACTGATCACGTGGCTGATCATGCACTGATCACGTGGCTGATCACATGTATCACGTGACTGATCATGCACTGATCCGTGGCTCTCATGCACTGATCACGTGGCTGTCATACACTGATCACGTGGATATCATGCACTGATCATGTGGCTGATCACACACTGATCACATGACTGATCATGCACTGATCACGTGGCTATCATGCACTGATCACGTGGCTATCATGCACTGATCACGTGGCTGATCAGGCACTGAATCACGTAGCTACCATGTACTGTCACGTGACTGATCATGCACTGATCACGTAACTGATCATGCACTGATCACGTGGCTGATCATGCACTGATCACGTGGCTGATCATGCACTGATCACGTAACTGATCATGCACTGATCACGTGACTGATCATGCACTGATCACGTGGCTATCATGCACTGATCACGTGGCTGGACATGCACTGATCACGTGCTGATCATGCACTGATCACGTGGCTGATCATGCACTGATCACGTGACTGATCATGCACTGATCCCGTGGCTGATCATGCAGTGATCACGTGGCTATCATGCACTGATCACGTGGCTGATCATGCACTGATCACGTGACTGATCATGCACTGATCACGTTGATCATGCACTGATCACATGGCTGATCATACACTGATCACGTGACTGGTCATGCACTGATCACGTGACTGATCATGCAGTGATCACGTGGCTATCATGCACTGATCACATGGCTGATCTTGCAGATCACGTGACTATCATGCACTGATCATGTGGCTGATCATGCATCACGTGGCGATCGTGCACTGATCATGTTCATGTACTGATCACGTGCTGATCATGCTGATCACGTGGCTGATCATGCACTGATCACGTGACTGATCATGCACTGATCACTGGCTGATCATGCACTGATCACGTGGCTGATCATGCACTGATCACGTGGCTGATCATGCACTGATCACGTGGCTGATCATGCACTGATCACATAATGATCATGCTGATCACGTGGCTGATCATGCACTGATCACGTGACTATCATGCACTGATCACGTGGCTGATCATGCATGATCACGCAGCTACCATGTACTGGTCACATGGCTGATCATGCAATGATCCCGTGACTGATCATGCAGTGATCACGTGGCTATCATGAACTACTCACGTGGCTGATCATGCAATGATCATGTAGCTACCATGTACAGGTCACGTGAATGATCATACACCCATCAGGTGACTGATCATGCACTGATCACGTGGCTATCGTGCACTGATCACGAGGCTGATCATGCACTGTTCACGTCTATATCATGCACTGATCACATGACTGCCCGTGCACTGATCACGTGGATGATCATACACTAATCTTGTGACAGATCATGCACTGATCACGTGGCTGATCATGCACTGATACCGTGACTGAGCATGGACTGATCACATGACTATCATGTAGTGATCACGTGACTTAATGGCGCTGATCATGTGACTGATCATGCGCTGATCATGTTTGCTAGCATACACTGATCATGTGCCTCTGGAGGCAATAAACAAAGAGCTGAGTAGGCACGAATCAAACAGTCAGCAGGCAATAATCATGGAACTCAGGTGTGAGGAATCATGCTGCTCAGCTGGCAATAATCAAGCAGCTGAGCATGCAGGAATCGTGCAGCTCAGCTGGCAATTGTCAAGCAGATGAGCAGACAGTAATCACGCAGCTCAGCAGGCCCAGATCACGTGACTGAGCATGCACTGTTCACGTGGCTGATCATACACTGATCACGTGATGATCATGCACTGATCACTTGGATATCATGCACTGATCACGTGGCTGATCATACACTGTTCACGTGTCTGACCATGCACTGATCACGTGGCTGATCGTACACTGCTCACGTAACTGATCATGCACTGATCACGTGGCTATCATGCACTGATCACGTGGCTGAACATGCACTGTTCCCGTGGCTGATCACACACCTGTCACGTGACATATCATGCACTGATCACGTGGCACTCATGCACTGATCACGTGGCTGATCATACTCTGCTCACGTAACTCATGCACACATCACGTGGCTGTCATGCACTGCTCACGTGGCTCGTCATGGAATGATCACGTAGCAACCATATACTGATCACGTGACTGATCATGCAAAGATCACATAAATGATCATGCACTGTTCACGTGACTGATCATGTACTGATCACGTGACTGATCATGCACTGACCACGTGGCTATCATGCTCTGCTCACGTGGCTGATCATGCAACGATCACGTAGCAACCATGTACTGGTCACGTGACTGATCATGCACTGATCACGTAATTGATCCTGCACTGATCACGTGGCTCATCATGCACTGATCACGTGGCTGATCACACATGATCACGTGACTGATCATGCACTGATCACGTGGCTATCATGCACTGATCACGTGGCTGTCATGCACTGATCACGTAGATATCATGCACTGATCATGTGGCTGATCACACATGTATCACATGACTGATCATGCACTGATCACGTGGCTATCATGCACTGATCACGTGGCTATCATGCACTGATCACGTGGCTTATCAGGTAATGATCACGTAGCTACCATGTACTGGTCATGTTACTGATCATGCACTGATCACGTAATTGATCATGCACTGATCATGTGGCTGATCATGCACTGATCACGTGGCTGATCATACACTGATCACATAACTGATCATGCACTGATCACGTGACTGATCATGCACTGATCACGTGGCTATCATGCACTGATCACGTGACTGACTCATACACTGATCACGTGCCTGGTCATGCACTGATCACGTGGCTGATCATGCACTGATCACGTGACTGATCATGCACTGATCGTGTCTGATCATGCACTGATCACGTGGCTATCATGCACTGATCACGTGGCTGATCATGCCATGATCGCAGCTACCATGTAGATCACGTGAATGATCATGCACCCATCACGTGACTGATCATGCACTGATCACGTGGCTATCATGCACTGATCACGAGACTGATCATGCACTGATCACGCGTCTATCATGCACTGATCACATGACTGACCGTGCACTGATCACGTGGATGATCATACACTGATCTTGTGACAGATCATGCACTGATCACGTGGCTGATCATGCACTGATACGTGACTGAGCATGGACTGATCACATGACTATCATGCACTGATCACGTGGCTGAATGCACTGATCACGTGACTGATCATTGATCACGTGTTTGCTATCATGACACTGATCATGCCTCTGTAGGCAATAAACAAAGAGCTGAGTAAGCACGAATCAAACAGTCAGCAGGCAATAATCATGGAACTCAGGTGTGAGGAATCATGCTGCTCAGCTGGCAATAATCAAGCAGCTGAGCAGGCAGGAATTCGCAGCACAGCTGGCAATTGTCAAGCAGATGACAGGCAGGAATCGTGCAGCTCAGCTGGCAATTGTCAAGCAGATGAGCAGACGGTAATCACGCAGCTCAGCAGGCCCTGATCACGTGACTGATCATGCACTGATCACGTGGCTATCATGCACTGATCACGTGGCTGATCATGCACTGATCACGTGTCTGATCATGCACTGATCCCGTGGCTGATCATGCACTGCTCACGTGGCTGATCATGCCATGATCACGCAGCTACCATGTACTGGTCACATGACTGATCATGCACTGATCACGTGACTGATCATGCAGTGATCACGTGGCTATCATGCACTACTCACTTGGCTGATCATGCAATGATCATGTAGCTACCATGTACAGGTCACGTGAATGATCATACACCCATCAGGTGACTGATCATGCACTGATCACGTGGCTATCATGCACTGATCACGAGACTGATCATGCACTGTTCACGTCTATATCATGCACTGATCACAAGACTGCCCGTGCACTGATCACGTGGATGATCATACACTAATCTTGTGACAGATCATGCACTGATCACGTGGCTGATCATGCACTGATACCGTGACTGAGCATGGACTGATCACATGACTATCATGTAGTGATCACGTGACTTAATGGCGCTGATCATGTGACTGATCATGCGCTGATCATGTTTGCTATCATACACTGATCATGTGCCTCTGGAGGCAATAAACAAAGAGCTGAGTAGGCACGAATCAAACAGTCAGCAGGCAATAATCATGGAACACAGGTGTGAGGAATCATGCTGCTCAGCTGGCAATAATCAAGCAGCTGAGCAGGCAGGAATTACGCAGCACAGCTGGCAATTGTCAAGCAGATGACAGGCAGAATCGTGCAGCTCAGCTGGCAATTGTCAAGCAGATGAGCAGACAGTAATCACGCAGCTCAGCAGGCCCAGATCACGTGACTGAGCATGCACTGTTCACGTGGCTGATCATACACTGATCACGTGATGATCATGCACTGATCACTTGGATATCATGCACTGATCACGTGGCTGATCATACACTGTTCACGTGTCTGAACATGCACTGATCACGTGGCTGATCATACACTGCTCACGTAACTGATCATGCACTGATCACGTGGCTATCATGCACTGATCACGTGGCTGAACATGCACTGTTCACGTGGCTGATCACACCTGTCACGTGGCATATCATGCACTGATCACGTGGCTGATCATACTCTGCTCACGTACTCATGCACACATCACGTGGCTATCATGCACTGCTCACGTGGCTCGTCATGGAATGATCACGTAGCAACCATATACTGGTAACATGACTGATCATGCAAAGATCACGTAAATGATCATGCACTGTTCACGTGACTGATCATATACTGATCACGTGACTGATCATGCACTGACCACGTGGCTATCATGCTCTGCTCACGTGGCTGATCATGCAACGATCACGTAGCAACCATGTGCTGGTCACGTGACTGATCATGCACTGATCACGTAATTGATCCTGCACTGATCACGTAGCTCATCATGCACTGATCACGTGGCTGATCACACATATCACGTGACTGATCATGCACTGATCACGTGGCTCTCATGCACTGATCACGTGGCTGTCATGCACTGATCACGTGGATATCATGCACTGATCACGTGGCTGATCACATGCGTATCACGTGACTGATCATGCACTGATCACGTGGCTATCATGCACTGATCACGTGGCTATCATGCACTGATCACGTGGCTTATCAGGCAATGATCACATGGCTACCATGTACTGGTCACGTGACTGATCATGCACTGATCACGTAATTGATCATGCACTGATCACGTGGCTGATCATGCACTGATCACGTGGCTGATCATACACTGATCACATAACTGATCATGCACTGATCACTGACTGATCATGCACTGATCACGTGGCTATCATGCACTGATCACGTGGCTGACATACACTGATCACGTGCCTGGTCATGCACTGATCACGTGGCTGATCATGCACTGATCACGTGACTGATCATGCACTGATCTCGTATCTGATCATGCACTGATCACGTGGCTATCATGCACTGCTCACGTGGCTGATCATGCCATGATCGCATGGCTACCATGATGCCATCACATGACTGATCATGCACTGATCACGTGACTGATCATGCAGTGATCACGTGGCTATCATGAACTACTCACGTGGCTGATCATGCAATGATCATGTAGCTACCATGTACAGGTCACGTGAATGATCATACACCCATCAGGTGACTGATCATGCACTGATCACGTGGCTATCATGCACGGATCACGAGACTGGTCATGCACTGTTCACGTCTATATCATGCACTGATCACATGACTGCCCGTGCACTGATCACGTGGATGATCATACACTAATCTTGTGACAGATCATGCACTGATCACGTGGCTGATCATGCACTGATACCGTGACTGAGCATGGACTGATCACATGACTATCATGTAGTGATCACGTGACTTAATGGCGCTGATCATGTGACTGATCATGCGCTGATCATGTTTGCTATCATACACTGATCATGTGCCTCTGGAGGCAATAAACAAAGAGCTGAGTAGGCACGAATCAAACAGTCAGCAGGCAATAATCATGGAACTCAGGTGTGAGGAATCATGCTGCTCAGCTGGCAATAATCAAGCAGCTGAGCAGGCAGGAATTACGCAGCACAGCTGGCAATTGTCAAGCAGATGACAGGCAGGAATCGTGCAGCTCAGCTGGCAATTGTCAAGCAGATGAGCAGACAGTAATCACGCAGCTCAGCAGGCCCAGATCACGTGACTGAGCATGCACTGTTCACGTGGCTGATCATACACTGATCACGTGATGATCATGCACTGATCACATGGATATCATGCACTGATCACGTGGCTGATCATACACTGTTCACGTGTCTGACCATGCACTGATCACGTGGCTGATCATACACTGCTCACGTAACAGATCATGCACTGATCACGTGGCTATCATGCACTGATCACGTGGCTGAACATGCACTATTCACGTGGCTGATCACACACCTGTCACGTGACATATCATGCACTGATCACGTGGCACTCATGCACTGATCACGTGGCTGATCATGCTCTGCTCACGTAACTCATGCACACATCACGTGGCTATCATGCACTGCTCACGTGGCTCGTCATGGAATGATCACGTAGCAACCATATACTGGTAACGTGACTGATCATGCAAAGATCACGTTAATGATCATGCACTGTTCACGTGACTGATCATGTACTGATCACGTGACTGATCATGCACTGACCACGTGGCTATCATGCTCTGCTCACGTGGCTGATCATGCAACGATCACGTGCAACCATGTACTGGTCACGTGACTGATCATTCACTGATCACGTATTTGATCCTGCACTGATCACGTGGCTGATCATGCACTGATCACGTGGCTGATCACACATGTATCACGTGACTGATCATGCACTGATCCGTGGCTCTCATGCACTGATCACATGGCTGTCATACACTGATCACGTGGCTATCATGCACTGATCACGTGGCTGATCACACACATATCACCTGACTGATCATGCACTGATGACGTGGCTATCATGCACTGATCACGTGGCTTATCAGGCAATGATCACGTGGCTACCATGTGCAGGTCACATGACTGATCATGCACTGAGCGCGTAATTGATCATGCACTGATCATGTGGCTGATCATGCACTGATCACGTGGCTGATCATGCACTGATCACGTGGCTATCATGCACTGATCACGTTGATCATACACTGATCACGTGCTGGTCATGCACTGATCACGTGGCAGATGATAATGCACTGTCGCACGTGACTGATCATGCACTGATCACGTGGCTGATCATGCACTGATCACGTGACTGATCATGCACTGATCTACGTGACTGATCATGCACTGATCACGTGGCTATCATGCACTGCTCACGTGGCTGATCATGCACTGATCACGTAGTATCATGCACTGTTCACGTGATGATATTCATGTACTGATCATGGCTGATCATGCGCTGATCACGTGGCTATCATACGCTGATCATGCATGGCAATGCCAGGCTTGATCGATCACCATGCTCTATGCAGTCACGTGACTGATCATGCACTGAGCCCGTAATGATCATGCACTGATCGTGGCTCATCATGCACTGATCACGTGGCTGATCACACATGATCACGTGACTGATCATGCACTGATCCCGTGGCTCTCATGCTCTGATCACGTGGCTGTCATGCACTGATCACGTGGATATCATGCACTGATCATGTGGCTGATCACACGTATCACATGACTGATCATGCACTGATCACGTGGCTATCATGCACTGATCACGTGGCTATCATGCACTGATCACGTGGCTGATCATGCACTGATCACGTGGCTACCATGCGCTGTTCACGTGACTGATCATGCAGATCACGTGATCATCTGCAGTCACGTGGCTGATCATGCACTGATCACGTGGCTGATCATGCACTGATCACGTAACTGATGTACTGATCACGTGGCTGATCATGCACTGATCACGTGGCTGATCATACACTGATCACGTGACTGACATGCACTGATCACGTGGCTGATCATGCACTGATCACGTAGCTGATCATACACTGATCACGTAACTCATCATGCACTCATCACGTGGCTGATCATGCACTGATCACGTGGCTGATCATGCACTGATCACGTGGCTATCATGCACTGCTCACGTGGCTGATCATGCATGATCACGCAGCTACCATGCACTGGTCACGTGACTGATCATGCACTGATCACGTGACTGATCATGCACTGATCACGTGGCTATCATGCACTGACTCACGTGGCTGGTCGTGGCAATGATCACGTAGCTACCATGTACAGGTCGCGTGACTGATCATGCACATCAGGTGACTGATCATGCACTGATCGTGGCTGATCATGCTGAATCCGCGAGACTGATCATGCACTGTTCACGTCTGCTCAGCACTGATCACATGACTGCCCGTGCACTGATCACGTGGCTGATCATACACTAATCTTGTGACAGATCATGCACTGATCACGTGGCTGATCATGCACTGATCACGTGACTGATCATGCACTGATCGTGTCTGATCATGCACTGATCACGTGGCTATCATGCACTGCTCACGTGGCTGATCATGCCATGATCACGCGGCTACCATGCACTGGTCACATGACTGATCATGCACTGATCACGTGACTGATCATGCAGTGATCACGTGGCTGTCATGAACTACTCACGTGGCTGATCATGCAATGATCATGTAGCTACCATGTACAGGTCACGTGAATGATCATGCACCCATCAGGTGACTGATCATGCACTGATCACGTGGCTATCATGCACTGATCACGAGACTGATCATGCACTGTTCACGTCTATATCATGCACTGATCACATGACTGCATCCGTGCACTGATCACGTGGATGATCATATGCACTAATCTTGTGACAGATCATGCACTGATCACGTGGCTGATCATGCACTGATCCGTGACTGAGCATGGACTGATCACATGACTATCATGTAGTGATCACGTGACTTAATGCGCTGATCATGTGACTGATCATGCACTGATCATGTTTGCTATCATACACTGATCATGTGCCTCTGGAGGCAATAAACAAAGAGCTGAGTAGGCACGAATCAAACAGTCAGCAGGCAATAATCATGGAACACAGGAGTGAGGAATCATGCTGCTCAGCTGGCAATAATCAAGCACAGCTGAGCAGGCAGGAATCGTGCAGCTCAGCTGGCAATTGTCAAGCAGATGAGCAGACAGTTATCACGCAGCTCAGCAGGCCCAGATCACGTGACTGAGCATGCACTGTTCACGTGGCTGATCATACACTTATCACGTGATGATCATGTAGTGATCACTTGGATGTCATGCACTGATCACGTGGCTGATCATACACTGTTCACGTGTCTGACCATGCACTGATCACTTGGCTGATCATACACTGCTCACGTAACTGATCATGCACTGATCACGTGGCTATCATGCACTGATCACGTGGCTGAACATGCACTGTTCACGTGGCTGATCACACACCTGTCACGTGACATATCATGCACTGATCACGTGGCACTCATGCACTGATCACGTGCCTGATCATACTCGGCTCACGTAACTCATGCACACATCACGTGGCTATCATGCACTGCTCACGTGGCTCGTCATGGAATGATCACGTGGCAACCATATACTGGTAACGTGACTGATCATGCAAAGATCACGTAAATGATCATGCACTGTTCACGTGACTGATCATGTACTGATCACGTGACTGATCATGCACTGACCACGTGGCTATCATGCTCTGCTCCCGTGGCTGATCATGCAACGATCACGTGCAACCATGTACTGGTCACGTGACTGATCATGCACTGATCACGTAATTGATCCTGCACTGATCACGTGGCTCATCATGCACGTGGCTGATCACGCACTATCACGTGACTGATCATGCACTGATGGTGATATCATGCACTGATCACGTGGATATCATGCACTGATCACGTGGCTGATCACACACGTATCACATGACTGATCATGCACTGATCACGTGGCTATCATGCACTGATCACGTGGCTATCATGCACTGATCACGTGGCGCCAGGCTGATCATGTGTGCCCATGCTGGTCACGTGACTGATCATGCACTGATCACGTGATTGATCATGCACTGATCATGTGGCTGATCATGCACTGATCACGTGGCATACACATCCAAACTGATCATACACTGATCACGTAACTGATCATGCTGATCACGTGACAATCATGCACTGATCGTGGCTATCATGCACTGATCACTTGGCTGGACATGCACTGATCACGTGCCTGGTCATGCACTGATCACGTGGCTGATCATGCACTGATCACATGGTGATCATGCAGTCTGTCGTTACTGATCATGCACTGATGCCGTCCGTGGCTGATCATGCACTGCTCACGTGGCTGATGCATGATCACGCGGCTACATGCACTGATCACATGACTGATCATGCAGTATGATCACGTGGCTATCATGAACTACTCACGTGGCTGATCATGCAATGATCATGTGCTACCATGTACAGGTCACGTGAATGATCATACACCCATCAGGTGACTGATCATGCACTGATCACGTGGCTATCATGCACTGATCACGATGATCGCACTTTCACGTCTATATCATGCACTGATCACATGACTGCCGTGCACTGATCACGTGGATGAACATACACTAATCTTGTGACAGATCATGCACTGATCACGTGGCTGATCATGCACTGATACCGTGACTGAGCATGGACTGATCACATGACTATCATGTAGTGATCACGTGACTTAATGGCGCTGATCATGTGACTGATCATGCGCTGATCATGTTTGCTATCATACACTGATCATGTGCCTCTGGAGGCAATAAACAAAGAGCTGAGTAGGCACGAATCAAACAGTCAGCAGGCAATAATCATGGAACTCAGGTGTGAGGAATCATGCTGCTCAGCTGGCAATAATCAAGCAGCTGAGCAGGCAGGAATTACGCAGCACAGCTGGCAATTGTCAAGCAGATGACAGGCAGGAATCGTGCAGCTCAGCTGGCAATTGTCAAGCAGATGAGCAGACAGTAATCACGCAGCTCAGCAGGCCAGATCACGTGACTGAGCATGCACTGTTCACGTGGCTGATCATACACTGATCGCGTGATGATCATGCACTGATCGCTTGGATATCATGCACTGATCACGTGGCTGATCATACACTGTTCACATGTCTGACCATGCACTGATCACGTGGCTGATCATACACTGCTCACGTAACTGATCATGCACTGATCACGTGGCTATCATGCACTGATCACGTGGCTGAACATGCACTGCTGTCACGTGGCTGATCACACACCTTCACGTGACATATCATGCACTGATCACGTGGCACTCATCCACTGATCACGTGGCTGATCATACTCTGCTCACGTAACTCATGCACACATCACGTGGCTATCATGCACCGCTCACGTGGCTCGTCATGGAATGATCACGTAGCAACCATATACTGGTCACGTGACTGATCATGCACAGATCACGTAAATGATCATGCACTGTTCACGTGACTGATCATGCTGATCACGTGACTGATCATGCACTGATCACGTGGCTATCATGCTCTGCTCACGTGGCTGATCAGCGATCACGGCAATGCCATGTGCACGTGACGATCATGCACTGATCACGTAATTGATCCTGCACTGATCACGTGGCTCATCATGCACTGATCACGTGGCTGATCACACATGTATCACGTGACTGATCATGCACTGATCACGTGGCTCTCATGCACTGATCACGTGGCTGTCATGCACTGATCACGTGGATATCATGCACTGATCACGTGGCTGATCACACACGTATCACATGACTGATCATGCACTGATCACGTGGCTATCATGCACTGATCACGTGGCTGATCAGGCAATGATCACTACCTTGTACTGGTCACGTGACTGATCATGCACTGATCACGTAACTGATCATGCACTGATCACGTGGCTGATCATGCACTGATCACGTGGCTGATCATGCACTGATCACGTAGCTATCATGCACTGATCACGGCTGATCATACACTGATCACGTGCTGATCATGCACTGATCACGTGGCTGATCATGATCAGTGGGTGATCATGCACTGATCACGTGGCTGATCATGCACTGATCATGACTGATCATGCACTGATCACGTGACTGATCATGCACTGATCACGTGGCTATCATGCACTGATCACGTGGCTGATCATGCACTGATCACGTGACTGATCATGCTATTCGTGACTGATGACGATCATGCTGATCACGTGACTGATCATGCACTGATCACGTGGCTATCATGCACTGATCACGTGGCTGATCATGCACAACGATCAATACACTGACAATGTACTGATCACGTGACTGCATGCTGCATCACGTAATTGATCCTGCACTGATCACGTGGCTCATCATGCACTGATCACGTGGCTGATCATGCATGTATCACGTGACTGATCATGCACTGATCACGTGGCTCTCATGCACTGATCACGTGGCTGATCATGCACTGATCACGTGGATATCATGCACTGATCATGTGGCTGATCATGCACTATCACGTGACTGATCATGCACTGATCACGTGGCTGATCATGCACTGATCGTGGCTATCATGCACTGATCACGTGGCTTATCAGGCAATGATCGCGTAGCTACCATGCACTGGTCACGTGACTGATCATGATCACGTAATTGATCATGCACTGATCACGTGGCTGATCATGCACTGATCACGTGGCTGATCATACACTGATCACGTAACTGATCATGCACTGATCACGTGACTGATCATGCACTGATCACGTGGCTATCCTGCACGTCATGGCTGATCATGCACTGATCACTGCACTGATGCACTGATCACGTGGCTGATCATGCACTGAGTCACGTGACTGATCATGCACTGATCGTGGCTGATCATGCACTGATCACGTGACTGATCATGCACTGATCACGTGACTGATCATGCACTGATCACGTGACTGATCATGCACTGATCACGTGGCTATCATGCACTGCACGTGATGCAATGATCATGTAGCTACCATGTACTGATCACGTGACTGATCATGCACTGATCACGTGACTGATCATGCACTGATCACGTGGCTGATCATGCACTGATCACGTGACTGATCATGCACTGATCACGTCTGATCATGCACTGATCACGTGACTGATCATGCACTGATCACGTGGCGATCATGCACTGATCACGTGACTGATCATGCACTGATCACGTGGCTGATCATGCACTGATCACGTGGCTGATGCACTGATCGTGTCTGATCATGCACTGATCACGTGGCTATCATGCACTGCTCACGTGGCTGATCATGCATGATCACGCAGCTACATGTACTGGTCACATGACTGATCATGCACTGATCACGTGACTGATCATGCAGGGATCACGTGGCTATCATGCACTACTCACGTGGCTGATCATGCAATGATCATGTAGCTACCATGTACAGTCACGTGAATGATCATACACCCATCAGGTGACTGATCATGCACTGATCACGTGGCTATCATGCACTGATCACGTGACTGATCATGCACTGTTCACGTCTATATCATGCACTGATCACATGACTGCCATGCACTGATCACGTGGATGATCATACACTAATCTTGTGACAGATCATGCACTGATCACGTGGCTGATCATGCACTGATACCGTGACTGAGCATGGACTGATCACATGACTATCATGTAGTGATCACGTGACTTAATGGCGCTGATCATGTGACTGATCATGAGCTGATCATGTTTGCTATCATACACTGATCATGTGCCTCTGGAGGCAATAAACAAAGAGCTGAGTAGGCACGAATCAAACAGTCAGCAGGCAATAATCATGGAACTCAGGTGTGAGGAATCATGCTGCTCAGCTGGCAATAATCAAGCAGCTGAGCAGGCAGGAATCGTGCAGCTCAGCTGGCAATGTCAAGCAGATGAGCAGACAGTTATCACGCAGCTCAGCAGGCCCAGATCACGTGACTGAGCATGCACTGTTCACGTGGCTGATCATACACTTATCACGTGATGATCATGTAGTGATCACTTGGATGTCATGCACTGATCACGTGGCTGATCATACACTGTTCGTGTCTGACCATGCACTGATCACGTGGCTGATCATGCACTGCTCACGTAACTGATCATGCACTGATCACGTGGCTATCATGCACTGATCACGTGGCTGAACATGCACTGTTCACGTGGCTGATCACACTGTCACGTGACATATCATGCACTGATCACGTGGCACTCATGCACTGATCACGTGGCTGATCATACTCTGCTCACGTAACTCATGCACACATCACGTGGCTATCATGCACTGCTCACGTGGCTGATCATGGAATGATCACGTAGCAACCATATACTGGTCACGTGACTGATCATGCAATGATCACGTAAATGATCATGCACTGTTCACGTGACTGATCATGCTACTGATCACGTGACTGATCATGCACTGACCGCGTGGCTATCATGCTCTGCTCACGTGGCTGATCATGCACGATCGTAGCAACCATGTACTGGTCACGTGACTGATCATGCACTGATCACGTAATTGATCCTGCACTGATCGCGTGGCTCATCATGCACTGATCACGTGGCTGATCACGCATGTATCACGTGACTGATCATGCACTGATCACGTGGCTCTCATGCACTGATCACGTGCTGTATCATGCACTGATCACGTGGATATCATGCACTGATCATGTGGCTGATCACACCGTATCACATGACTGATCATGCACTGATCACGTGGCTATCATGCACTGATCACGTGGCTATCATGCACTGATCACGTGGCTGATCAGGCAATGATCACGTGCTACCATGTACTGGTCACGCTGACTGATCATGCACTGATCACGTAATTGATCATGCACTGATCACGTGGCTGATCATGCACTGATCACGTGGCTGATCATGCACTGATCACGTAACTGATCATGCACTGATCACGTGGCTGATCATGCACTGATCACGTGACTGATCATGCACTGATCACGTAGCTATCATGCACTGATCACGTGGCTGATCATGCACTGATCACGTGGCTGATCATGCACTGATCACGTGGCTGATCATGCAATGATCACGTAGCTACCATGCACTGAGTCACGTGACTGATCATACACCCATCAGGTGACTGATCATGCACTGATCACGTGGCTATCATGCACAGATCACGAGACTGATCATGCACTGATCACTATATCATGCACTGATACATGACTGCTCGTGCACTGATCACGTGGATGATCATACACTGATCTTGTGACAGATCATGCACTGATCACGTGGCTGATCATGCACTGATCACGTGACTGATCATGCACTGATCACGTGACTGATCATGCACTGATCGCGTGGCTATCATGCACTGCTCACGTGGCTGATCATGCCATGATCACGCACCTACCATGTACTGGTCACATGACTGATCATGCACTGATCGTGACTGATCATGCACTGATCACGTGGCTATCATGAACTACTCACGTGGCTGATCATGCAGATCATGTAGCTACCATGTACAGGTCACGTGAATGATCATACACCCATCAGTGACTGATCATGCACTGATCACGTGGCTATCATGCACTGATCACGAGACTGATCATGCACTGTTCACGTCTATATCATGCACTGATCATGACTGCCCGTGCACTGATCACGTGGATGATCATACACTAATCTTGTGACAGATCATGCACTGATCACGTGGCTGATCATGCACTGATACCGTGACTGAGCATGGACTGATCACATGACTATCATGTAGTGATCACGTGACTTAATGGCGCTGATCATGTGACTGATCATCGCTGATCATGTTTGCTATCATACACTGATCATGTGCCTCTGGAGGCAATAAACAAAGTGAGTAGGCACGAATCAAACAGTCAGCAGGCAATAATCATGGAACTCAGGTGTGAGGAATCATGCTGCTCAGCTGGCAATAATCAAGCAGCTGAGCAGGCAGCAACGTGCAGCTCAGCTGGCAATTGTCAAGCAGATGAGCAGACAGTAATCACGCAGCTCAGCAGGCCCAGATCACGTGACTGAGCATGCACTGTTCACGTGGCTGATCATACACTGATCACGTGATGATCATGCACTGATCACTTGGATATCATGCACTGATCACGTGGCTGATCATACACTGTTCACGTGTCTGACCATGCACTGATCACGTGGCTGATCATACACTGCTCACGTAACTGATCATGCACTGATCGCGTGGCTATCATGCACTGATCACGTGGCTGAACATGCACTGTTCACGTGGCTGATCACACACTGTCACGTGACATATCATGCACTGATCACGTGGCACTCATGCACTGATCACGTGGCTGATCATACTCTGCTCACGTAACTCATGCATCAACGTGGCTATCATGCACTGCTCACGTGGCTCGTCATGGAATGATCACGTAGCAACCATATACTGGTACGTGACTGATCATGCAAGATCACGTAAATGATCATGCACTGTTCACGTGACTGATCATGTACTGATCACGACTGATCATGCACTGACCGTGGCTATCATG
Organism: Bos javanicus; assembly: GCF_032452875.1. Lineage (NCBI taxonomy): Eukaryota > Metazoa > Chordata > Mammalia > Artiodactyla > Bovidae > Bos > Bos javanicus. The sequence goes on along the minus strand of NW_026894648.1, from coordinate 60,361 downwards.
CTCTGCTCACGTGGCTGATCATGCAACGATCACGGCTACATGTACTGGTCACGTGACTGATCATGCACTGATCACGTAATTGATCATGCACTGATCACGTGGCTCATCATGCACTGATCACGTGGCTGATCACATGTATCACGTGACTGATCATGCACTGATCCGTGGTCTCATGCACTGATCACGTGGATATCATGCACTGATCATGTGGCTGATGCACGATATCATGGCTGATCATGCACTGATCACGTGGCTGATCATGCACTGATCACGTGGCTATCATGCACTGATCACGTGGCTGATCATGCACATGATCGCGTGGCTACCATGTACTGGTCACGTGACTGATCATGCACTGATCACGTAATTGATCATGCACTGATCATGTGGCTGATCATGCACTGATCACGTGGCTGATCATACACTGATCACGTAACTGATCATGCACTGATCACGTGGCTGATCATGCACTGATCATGATGATCATGCACTGATCACGTGGCTATCATGCACTGATCACTTGGCTGACATACACTGATCACGTGCCTGATCATGCACTGATCACGTGGCTGATCATGCACTGATCACGTGACTGATCATGCACTGATCTCGTGTCTGATCATGCACTGATCACGTGGCTATCATGCACTGCTCACGTGGCTGATCATGCCATGATGCCTGACTATCATGCACTGATCACGTGACTGATCATGCAGTGATCACGTGGCTATCATGCACTACTCACGTGGCTGATCATGCAATGATCATGTCGCTACCATGTACAGGTCACGTGAATGATCATACACCCATCAGGTGACTGATCATGCACTGATCGCGTGGCTATCATGCACTGATCACGAGACTGATCATGCACTGTTCACGTCTATATCATGCACTGATCACATGACTGCCCATGCACTGATCACGTGGATGATCACACACTAATCTTGTGACAGATCATGCACTGATCACGTGGCTGATCATGCACTGATACCGTGACTGAGCATGGACTGATCACATGACTATCATGTAGTGATCACGTGACTTAATGGCGCTGATCATGTGACTGATCATGCGCTGATCATGTTTGCTATCATACACTGATCATGTGCCTCTGGAGGCAATAAACAAAGAGCTGAGTAGGCACGAATCAAACAGTCAGCAGGCAATAATCATGGAACTCAGGTGTGAGGAATCATGCTGCTCAGCTGGCAATAATCAAGCAGCTGAGCAGGCAGGAATTACAGCACAGCTGGCAATTGTCAAGCAGATGACGGGCAGGAATCGTGCAGCTCAGCTGGCGATTGTCAAGCAGATGAGCAGACAATAATCACGCAGCTCAGCAGGCCCAGATCACGTGACTGAGCATGCACTGTTCACGTGGCTGATCATACACTGATCACGTGATGATCATGCACTGATCACTGGATATCATGCACTGATCACGTGGCTGATCATACACTGTTCACGTGTCTGACCATGCACTGATCACGTGGCTGATCATACACTGCTCACGTAACTGATCATGCACTGATCACGTGGCTACTCATGCACTGATCACGTGGCTGAACATGCACTGTTCACGTGGCTGATCACACACCTGTCACGTGACATATCATGCACTGATCACGTGGCACTCATGCACTGATCACGTGGCTGATCATACTCTGCTCACGTAACTCATGCACACATCACGTGGCTATCATGCACTGCTCACGTGGCTCGTCATGGAATGATCACGTAGCAACCATATACTGGTCACGTGACTGATCATGCAAGATCACGTAAATGATCATGCACTGTTCACGTGACTGATCATGTACTGATCACGTGACTGATCATGCACTGATCACGTGGCTATCATGCTCTGCTCACGTGGCTGATCATGCGATCACGTAGCAACCATGTACTGGTCACGTGACTGATCATGCACTGATCACGTAATTGATCCTGCACTGATCACGTGGCTCATCATGCACTGATCGGCTGATCACACATGTATCACGTGACTGATCATGCTGATCCGTGGCTCTCATGCACTGATCACGTGGCTGTCATGCACTGATCACGTGGATATCATGCACTGATCACGTGGCTGATCACACACTGATCACATGACTGATCATGCACTGATCACGTGGCTATCATGCACTGATCACGTGGCTGATCATGCAATGATCACGTGGCTACCATGTACTGGTCACGTGACTGATCATGCACTGATCACGTGATTGATCATGCACTGATCACGTGGCTGATCATGCACTGATCACGTGGCTGATCATGCTGATCACGTGGCTATCATGCACTGATCACGGGCTGATCATACACTGATCACGTGACTGATCATGCACTGATCACGTGGCTGATCATGCACTGATCACGTGACTGATCATGCACCTGCGTGTCTGATCATGCACTGATCACGTGACTGATCATGCACTGATCACGTGACTGATCATGCACTGATCACGTGGCTATCATGCACTGATCACGTGGCTGATCATGCATGATCACATGTGATCATGCACTGATCACGTGACTGATCATGCACTGATCACGTGACTGATCATGCACTGATCACGTGGCTATCATGCACTGATCACGTGGCTGATCACACGATCACGTAGCTATCATGTACTGGTCACGTGACTGATCATGCACTGATCACGTAATTGATCATGCACTGATCACGTGGCTGATCATGCTGATCACGTGGCTGATCACATGATCACGTGACTGATCATGCACTGATCACGTGGCTATCATGCACTGATCACGTGGCTGATCATGCACTGATCACGGCAGATGATATCATGCACTGATCACGTGGCTGATCACACGAATCACGTGACTGATCATGCACTGATCACGTGGCTGATCATGCACTGATCACGTGGCTGATCACTGATCACGTGGCTGATCATGCACTGATCACGTAGCTATCATGCACTGGTCACGTGGCTGATCATGCACTGATCACGTAACTGATCATGCACTGATCACGTGGCTGATCATGCACTGATCGCGTGGCTGATCATGCACTGTCACGTGACTGATCACTGATCACGTGACTGATCATGCACTGATCACGTGGCTATCATGCACTGATCACGTGGCTGATCATGCACTGATCACGTGACTGATCATGCACTGCATCACGTGGCTGATCATGCACTGATCACGTGGCTGATCATGCACTGATCCGTGGCTGATCATGCACTGATCACGTGGCTGATCATGCACTGATCACGTGACTGATCATGCACTGATCACGTGACTGATCATGCACTGATCACGTGGCTATCATGCACTGATCACGTGGCTGATCGCATGATCACGTGGCTACCATGTACTGGTCACGTGATGATCATGCACTGATCACGTAACTGATCATGCACTGATCACGTGGCTATCATGCACTGATCACGTGGCTGATCATGCACTGATCACGTCTGATCATGCACTGATCACGTGACTGCCATGCACTGATCACGTGGCTGATCATGCACTGATCACGTGACTGATCATGCACTGATCACGTGGCTGATCATGCACTGATCACGTGACTGATCATGCACTGATCACGTGTCTGATCATGCACTGATCACGTGGCTATCATGCACTGCTCACGTGGCTGATCATGCCATGATCACGCAGCTACCATGTACTGGTCACATGACTGATCATGCACTGATCACGTGACTGATCATGCAGTGATCAAGTGGCTATCATGCACTACTCACGTGGCTGATCATGCAATGATCATGTAGCTACCATGTACAGGTCACGTGAATGATCATGCACCCATCAGGTGACTGATCATGCACTGATCACGTGGCTATCATGCACTGATCACGGACTGATCATGCACTGATCACGTCTATATCATGCACTGATCACATGACTGCCCATGCACTGATCACGTGGATGATCATACACTAATCATGTGACAGATCATGCACTGATCACGTGGCTGATCATGCACTGATACCGTGACTGAGCATGGACTGATCACATGACTATCATGTAGTGATCACGTGACTTAATGGCGCTGATCATGTGACTGATCATGCGCTGATCATGTTTGCTATCATACACTGATCATGTGCCTCTGGAGGCAATAAACAAAGAGCTGAGTAGGCACGAATCAAACAGTCAGCAGGCAATAATCATGGAACTCAGGTGTGAGGAATCATGCTGCTCAGCTGGCAATAATCAAGCAGCTGAGCAGGCAGGAATCGTGCAGCTCAGCTGGCAATTGTCAAGCAGATGAGCAGACAGTAATCACGCAGCTCAGCAGGCCCAGATCACGTGACTGAGCATGCACTGTTCACGTGGCTGATCATACACTGATCACGTGATGATCATGCACTGATCACTTGGATATCATGCACTGATCACGTGGCTGATCATACACTGTTCACGTGTCTGACCATGCACTGATCACGTGGCTGATCATACACTGCTCACGTAACTGATCATGCACTGATCACGTGGCTATCATGCACTGATCACGTGGCTGAACATGCACTGTTCACGTGGCTGATCACACACCTGTCACGTGACCATGCACTGATCACGTGGCACTCATGCACTGATCACGTGGCTGATCATGCTCTGCTCACGTAACTCATGCACATCACGTGGCTATCATGCACTGCTCACGTGGCTCGTCATGGAATGATCACGTAGCAACCATATACTGGTCACGTGACTGATCATGCACAGATCACGTAAATGATCATGCACTGTTCACGTGACTGATCATGTACTGATCGCGTGACTGATCATGCACTGATCACGTGGCTATCATGCTCTGCTCACGTGGCTGATCATGCAGCGATCACGTGTAACCATGTACTGGTCACGTGACTGATCATGCACTGATCACGTAATTGATCCTGCACTGATCACGTGGCTCATCATGCACTGATCACGTGGCTGATCACACATGTATCACGTGGCTGATCATGCACTGATCCGTGGCTCTCATGCACTGATCACGTGGCTGTCATGCACTGATCACGTGGATATCATGCACTGATCACGTGGCTGATCACACACGTATCACAACTGATCATGCACTGATCACGTGGCTATCATGCACTGATCACGTGGCTGATCATGCACTGATCACGTGGCTGATCATGCACTGATCACGTAGCTATCATGCACTGATCACGTGACTGATCATGCACTGATCACGTAATTGATCATGCTGATCATGCGTGGCTGATCATGCTGATCACGTGGCTGATCATGCACTGATCACGTGACTGATCATGCACTGATCACGTGACTGATCATGCACTGATCACGTGGCTATCATGCACTGTCACTTGGCTGGTCATGCACTGATCACGTGCCTGATCATGCACTGATCACGTGAAATCATGCACTGATCACGTGACTGATCATGCACTGATCACGTGACTGATCATGCACTGATCACGTGGCTATCATGCACTGATCACGTGGCTGATCATGCACTGATCACGTAGCTACCATGTACTGATCATGACTGATCATGCACTGATCACGTGACTGATCATGCACTGATCACGTGGCTATCATGCACTGATCACGTGGCTGATCATGCACTGATCACGTAGCTATCATGCACTGGTCACGTGACTGATCATGCACTGATCACGTGACTGATCATGCACTGATCACGTGGCTATCATGCACTGATCACGTGGCTGATCATGCACTGATCACGTGCTGATCATGCACTGATCCGTGGCTATCATGCACTGATCACGTGGCTGATCATGCATGATCACGCAGCTACCATGTACTGGTCATGACTGATCATGCACTGATCACGTGACTGATCATGCACTGATCACGTGGCTATCATGCACTATCACGTGGCTGATCATGATCATGTAGCTACCATGTACTGGTCACGTGACTGATCATACACCCATCAGGTGACTGATCATGCACTGATCACGTGGCTATCATGCACTGATCACGTGACTGATCATGCACTGATCACGTCTATATCATACTGATCACATGACTGCCCGTGCACAGATCACGTGGATGATCATACACTAATCACGTGACAGATCATGCACTGATCACGTGGCTGATCATGCACTGATACCGTGACTGATCATGGACTGATCACATGACTATCATGCAGTGATCACGTGACTTAATGGCGCTGATCATGTGACTGATCATGCGCTGATCATGTTACTATCATACACTGATCATGTGCCTCTGGAGGCAATAAACAAAGAGCTGAGTAGGCACGAATCAAACAGTCAGCAGGCAATAATCATGGAACTCAGGTGTGAGGAATCATGCTGCTCAGCTGGCAATAATCAGCATACTTCAGCAGGCAGGAATCGTGCAGCTCAGCTGGCAATTGTCAAGCAGATGAGCAGACAGTCACGGCTCAGCAGGCCCAGATCACGTGACTGCATGCACTGATCACGTGGCTGATCATACACTGATCACGTGATGATCATGCACTGATCGCGTGGATATCATGCACTGATCACGTGATCTGATCATGCACTTCACGTGTCTGATCATGCACTGATCACGTGGCTGATCACACTGCTCACGTAACTGATCATGCAATCACGTGGCTATCATGCACTGATCACGTGGCTGATCATGCACTGTTCACGTGGCTGATCACACACTGTCGTGACATATCATGCACTGATCACGTGGCACTCATGCACTGATCACGTGGCTGATCATACACTGCTCACGTAACTCATGCACATCACGTGGCTATCATGCACTGCTCACGTGGCTGTCATGGAATGATCACGTAGCTACCATGTACTGATCACGTGACTGATCATGCACTGATCACGTAAATGATCATGCACTGATCACGTGGCTGATCATGCACTGATCACGTGGCTGATCATGCACTGATCACGTGGCTATCATGCACTGATCACGTGGCTGATCATGCACTGATCACGTAGCTACCATGTACTGGTCACGTGGCTGATCATGCACTGATCACGTAATTGATCATGCTGATCACGTGGTCATGTGCTGATCGTGGCTGATCACATGATCACGTGACAATCAGCACTGATCGTGGCTATCATGCACTGATCGCGTGGCTGATCATGCACTGTCACATCTGAGCAATGATCACGTGGCTATCATGCACTGATCACGTGACTGATCATGCACTGATCACGTGATTGATCATGCACTGATCACGTGGCTGATCATGCACTGATCACTGACTGATCATGCACTGTCAGTGACTATCATGCACTGATCACGTGACTCTCATGCACTGATCACGTGGCTGATCATGCACTGATCATGTCATGCACATCACGTGGCTATCATGCACTGATCACGTGGCTGATCATGGACTGATCACGTAGCAACCGCACATACTGGCTCACGTGACTGATCATGCACTGATCACGTAAATGATCATGCACTTCACGTGACTATCATGCACTGATCACGTGACTGATGCACTGATCACGTGGCTATCATGCTCTGCTCCGTGGCTGATCATGCACGATCACGTAGCTAATCATGCACTGTCACGTGACTGATCATGCACTGATCACGTGGCTGATCATGCACTGATCACGTGGCTCATCATGCACTGATCACGTGGCTGATCATGCACTGATCACGTGGCTGATCATGCACTGATCACGTGGCTCTCATGCACTGATCACGTGGCTGATCATGCACTGATCACGTGGCTGATCATGCACTATCACGTGACTGATCATGCACTGATCACGTGGCTGATCATGCACTGATCACGTAGCTATCATGCACTGATCACGTGGCTGATCATGCACTGATCACGTGGCTACCATGTACTGATCACGTGACTGATCATGCACTGATCACGTAATTGATCATGCACTGATCACGTGGCTGATCATGATCACGTGGCTGATCATGCACTGATCACGTGACTGATCATGCACTGATCACGTGACTGATCATGCACTGATCACGTGGCTATCATGCACTGATCACGTGGCTGATCATGCACTGATCACGTGCTGATCATGCTGATCACGTGACTGATCATGCACTGATCACGTGGCTATCATGCACTGATCACGTGGCTGATCATGCGCTGATCACGCGTCTGATATGCTGGTCACATGACTGATCATGCACTGATCACGTGACTGATCATGCACGATCACGTGGCTATCATGCACTACTCACGTGGCTGATCATGCAATGATCATGTAGCTACCATGTACAGGTCACGTGAATGATCATACACCCATCAGTGACTGATCATGCACTGATCACGTGGCTATCATGCACTGATCACGAGACTGATCATGCACTGATCACGTCTATCATGCACTGATCACATTGCTCATGCACTGATCACGTGGATGATCATACACTGATCTTGTGACAGATCATGCACTGATCACGTGGCTGATCATGCACTGATACGTGACTGAGCATGGACTGATCACGTGACTATCATGTAGTGATCACGTGACTTAATGGCGCTGATCATGTGACTGATCATGCACTGATCATGTTTGCTATCATACACTGATCATGTGCCTCTGGAGGCAATAAACAAAGAGCTGAGTAGGCACGAATCAAACAGTCAGCAGGCAATAATCATGGAACTCAGTGTGAGGAATCATGCTGCTCAGCTGGCAATAATCAAGCAGCTGAGCAGGCAGGAATTACGCAGCACAGCTGGCAATTGTCAAGCAGATGACAGGCAGGAATCGTGCAGCTCAGCTGGCAATTGTCAAGCAGATGAGCAGACAGTAATCACGCTCAGCAGGCCCAGATCACGTGACTGAGCATGCACTGTTCACGTGGCTGATCATACACTGATCACGTGATGATCATGCACTGATCACTTGGATATCATGCACTGATCACGTGGCTGATCATGCACTGTTCACGTGTCTGACCATGCACTGATCACGTGGCTGATCACACTGCTCACGTAACTGATCATGCACTGATCACGTGGCTATCATGCACTGATCGTGGCTGAACATGCACTGTTCATGGCTGATCACACACCTGTCACGTGACATATCATGCACTGATCACGTGGCACTCATGCACTGATCACGTGGCTGATCATACTCTGCTCACGTAACTCATGCACACATCACGTGGCTATCATGCACTGCTCACGTTGTTCGTCATGGAATGATCACGTAGCTACCATATACTGGTCACGTGACTGATCATGCAGATCACGTAAATGATCATGCACTGTTCACGTGACTGATCATACTGATCACGTGACTGATCATGCACTGATCACGTGGCTATCATGCTCTGATCACGTGGCTGATCATGCAACGATCACGTGACCATGTACTGGTCACGTGACTGATCATGCACTGATCACGTAATTGATCATGCACTGATCACGTGGCTGATCATGCACTGATCACGTGGCTGATCACACATGTATCACGTGACTGATCATGCACTGATCACGTGACTATCATGCACTGATCACGTGGCTATCATGCACTGATCACGTGGATATCATGCACTGATCACGTGGCTGATCACACGTATCACATGACTGATCATGCACTGATCACGTGGCTATCATGCACTGATCACGTGGCTGATCATGCACTGATCACGTATTACCATACTGGTCACGTGACTGATCATGCACTGGCATGGTGATGTACATGATCACGTGGCTGATCATGCACTGATCACGTGGCTGATCATGCACTGATCACGTAGCTATCATGCACTGATCGCGTGGCTGATCATGCACTGATCACGTGGCTGATCATGCACTGATCACGTGGCTGATCATGCACTGATCACGTGACTGATCATGCACTGATCACGTGGCTGATCATGCTGATCACAGGCTGATCATGCACTGATCACGTGACTGATCATGCACTGATCACGTGGCTGATCATGCACTGATCACGTGAGCTGATCGTACTCTGCTCACGTGACTCATGCACACATCACGGCTTCATCATGCACTCAGCGTGAGCTAATCATGGAATGATCACGCATGTAGCCATATACTAGTACGTGGCTGATCATGCAATGATCACGTAAATGATCATGCTGTTCACGAAGCTGATCATGCACTGATCGTGACTGATCATACTGACCGTGGCTATCATGCACTGATCACGTGGCTGATCATGCACGATCACGTGGCAACCATGTTGCTGGTCACGTGACTGATCATGCACTGATCGTGGCTGATCATGCACTGATCATGGCTCATCATGCACTGATCACGTGGCTGATCACACACTGATCACGTGACTGATCATGCACTGATCACGTGGCTCTCATGCACTGATCACGTCCGTGGCTATCATGCACTGATCACGTGGCTGATCACACACGTATCACATGACTGGTCATGCACTGAGTCACGTGGCTATCATGCACTGATCACGTGGCTATCATGCACTGATCACGTGGCTGATCAGGCAATGATCACGTGGCTACCATGTACTGTCACGTGACTGATCATGCACTGATCACGTAATTGATCATGCACTGATCACGTGGCTGATCATGCACTGATCACGTGGCTGATCATGCACTGATCACGTAACTGATCATGCACTGATCACGTGACTGATCATGCACTGATCACGTGGCTATCATGCACTGATCACGTGGCTGGACATACACTGATCACGTGCCTGGTCATGCACTGATCACGTGGCTGATCATGCACTGATCACGTGACTGATCATGCTGATCTCGTGTCTGATCATGCACTGATCGCGTGGCTATCATGCACTGCTCACGTGGCTGATCATGCATGATCACGCAGCTACCATGTACTGGTCATGACTGATCATGCACTGATCACGTGACTGATCATGGTGATCACGTGGCTATCATGCACTACTCACGTGGCTGATCATGCAATGATCATGTAGCTACCATGTACTGGTCACGTGAATGATCATACACCCATCAGGTGACTGATCATGCACTGATCACGTGGCTATCATGCACTGATCACGAGACTGATCATGCACTGATCACGTCTATATCATGCACTGATCACATGACTGCCCATGCACTGATCACGTGGATGATCATACACTACTCATGTGACAGATCATGCACTGATCACGTGGCTGATCATGCACTGATACCATGACTGAGCATGGACTGATCACATGACTATCATGTAGTGATCACGTGACTTAATGGCGCTGATCATGTGACTGATCATGCGCTGATCATGTTTGCTATCATACACTGATCATGTGCCTCTGGAGGCAATAAACAAAGAGCTGAGTAGGCACGAATCAAACAGTCAGCAGGCAATAATCATGGAACTCAGGTGTGAGGAATCATGCTGCTCAGCTGGCAATAATCAAGCAGCTGAGCAGGCAGGAATTACCAGCACAGCTGGCAATTGTCAAGCAGATGACAGGCAGGAATCGTGCAGCTCAGCTGGCAATTGTCAAGCAGATGAGCAGACAGTAATCACGCAGCTCAGCAGGCCCAGATCACGTGACTGAGCATGCACTGTTCACGTGGCTGATCATACACTGATCACGTGATGATCATGCACTGATCACTTGGATATCATGCACTGATCACGTGGCTGATCATACACTGTTCACGTGTCTGATCATGCACTGATCACGTGGCTGATCATACACTGCTCACGTAACTGATCATGCACTGATCACGTGGCTATCATGCACTGATCGTGGCTGAACATGCACTGTTCACGTGGCTGATCACACACCTGTCACGTGACATATCATGCACTGATCACGTGGCACTCATGCACTGATCACGTGGCTGATCATACTCTGCTCACGCAACTCATGCACACATCACGTGGCTATCATGCACTGCTCACGTGGCTCGTCATGGAATGATCACGTGCTACCATATACTGGTCATGACTGATCATGCACAGATCACGTAAATGATCATGCACTATTCACGTGGCTGATCATGTACTGATCACGTGGCTGATCATGCACTGATCACGTGGCTATCATGCACTGATCACGTGGCTGATCATACAACGATCACGTAGCAACCATGTACTGATCACGTGACTGATCATGCACTGATCACGTTGATCCTGCACTGATCACGTGGCTGATCATGCACTGATCACGTGACTGATCACACATGTATCACGTGACTGATCATGCACTGATCACGTGGCTCTCATGCACTGATCACGTGGCTGTCATGCACTGATCACGTGGCTAGTCATGCACTGATCACGTGGCTGATCACGCACGTATCACATGACTGATCATGCACTGATCACGTGGCTATCATGCACTGATCACGTGGCTGATCATGCAATGATCACGTAGCTACCATGCACAGTCACGTGACTGATCATGCACTGATCACGTGACTGATCATGCACTGATCACGTGGCTGATCATGCACTGATCACGTGACTGATCATGCACTGATCACGTGGATATCATGCACTGATCACGTGACTGATCATGCACTGATCACGTGGCTGATCATGCACTGATCACGTGGCTGATCATGCACTGATCACGTAACTGATCATGCACTGATCACGTGTCTGATCATGCACTGATCACGTGACTGATCATGCACTGATCACGTGACTGATCATGCACTGATCACGTGACTATCATGCACTGATCACGTGGCTGATCATGCACTGATCACGTGGCTGATCATGCACTGTTCACGTGACTGATCATGCACTGATCCGTGACTGATCATGCACTGATCACGTGGCTATCATGCACTGCTCCCGTGGCTGATCATGCAATGATCACGTAGCTGCCATGTACTGGTCACGTGACTGATCATGCACTGATCGCATCAATTGATCATGCACTGATCACGTGGCTGATCATGCACTGATCACGTGGCTGATCATGCACTGATCACGTGACTGATCATGCACTGATCACGTGGCTGATCATGCACTGATCACGTGGCTGTCATGCACTGATCACGTGGATATCATGCACTGATCACGTGGCTGATCACACCGTGTCATGACTGATCATGCACTGATCACGTGGCTATCATGCACTGATCACGTGACTATCATGCACTGATCACGTGACTGATCATGCACTGATCATGGCTATCATGCACTGATCACGTAACTGATCATGCACTGATCACGTGACTGATCATGCACTGATCACGGCTGATCATGCACTGATCACGTGGCTGATCATGCACTGATCACGTAGCTGATCATGTGCACTGATCACGTGACTGATCATGCTGATCACGTGGCTGATCATGCACTGATCACGTGGCTGATCACACACTGATCAGGTGGCTGATCATGCGCACTGATCACGTGGCTGGTCATGCACTGATCACGTGGCTGATCATGCACTGATCACGTGGCTGATCATGCACTGATCACGTGGCTGATCATGCACTGATCACGTGACTGATCATGCACTGATCACGTGGCTATCATGCACTGCTCACGTGGCTGATCATGCGATGATCACGCAGCTATGTACTGGTCACGTGACTGATCATGCACTGATCACGTGACTGATCATGCAGTGATCACGTGGCTGTCATGCACTACTCACGTGGCTGATCATGCAATGATCGTAGCTACCATGTACAGGTCACGTGAATGATCATACACCCATCAGGTGACTGACCATGCACTGATCACGTGGCTATCATGCACTGATCACTAGACTGATCATGCACTGATCACGTCTATATCATGCACTGATCACATGACTGCCCATGCACTGGTCACGTGGATGATCATTCACTAATCTTGTGACAGATCATGCACTGATCACGTGGCTGATCATGCACTGACACTGTGACTGAGCATGGACTGATCACATGACTATCGTGTAGTGATCACGTGACTTAATGGCGCTGATCATGTGACTGATCATGCACTGATCATGTTTGCTATCATACACTGATCATGTGCCTCTGGAGCAATAAACAAAGAGCTGAGTAGGCACGAATCAAACAGTCAGCAGGCAATAATCATGGAACACAGCTGTGAGGAATCATGCTGCTCAGCTGGCAATAATCAAGCTGAGCAGGCAGGAATCGTGCAGCTCAGCTGGCAATTGTCAAGCAGATGAGCAGACAGTAATCACGCAGCTCAGCAGGCCCAGATCACGTGACTGAGCATGCACTGTTCACGTGGCTGATGATACACTGATCACGTGATGATCATGCACTGATCACTTGGATATCATGCACTGATCACGTGGCTGATCATACACTGTTCACGTGTCTGACCATGCACTGATCACGTGGCTGATCATCCACTGCTCACGTAACTGATCATGCACTTATCACGTGGCTATCATGCACTGAATACGTGGCTGAAAATGCACTGTTCACGTGGCTGATCACACACCTGTCACGTGACATATCATTCACTGATCACGTGGCACTCATGCACTGATCACGTGGCTGATCATACTCTGTTCACGTAACTCATGCACACATCACGTGGCTATCATGCACTGCTCACGTGGCTCGTCATGGAACGATCACGTAGCAACCATATACTGGTCACGTGACTGATCATGCACAGATCACGTAAATGATCATGCACTGTTCACGTGACTGATCATGTACTGATCACGTGACTGATCATGCACTGATCACGTGGCTATAATGCTCTGCTCACGTGGCTGATCATGCAACGATCACGTAGCAACCATGTACTGGTCACGTGACTGATCATGCACTGATCACGTAATTGATCCTGCACTGATCACGTGGCTCATCATGCACTGATCGCGTGGCTGATCACACATGTATCGTGACTGATCATGCACTGATCACGTGGCTCTCATGCACTGATCACGTGGCTGTCATGCACTGATCACGTGGATATCATGCACTGATCACGTGGCTGATCACACACGTATCACATGACTGATCATGCACTGATCACGTGGCTATCATGCACTGATCACGTGGCTATCATGCACTGATCACGTGGCTGATCATGCACTGATCACGTGATGATCATGCAGTCACGTAACTGATCATGCACTGATCACGTGGCTGATCATGCACTGATCACGTGGCTGATCATGCACTGATCACGTAACTGATCATGCACTGATCACGTGACTGATCATGCACTGATCACGTGGCTATCATGCTGATCACGTGGCTGATCATGCACTGATCACGTGACTGATCATGCACTGATCACGTGGCTATCATGCACTGCTCACGTGGCTGATCATGCACGATCACGCAGCTATCATGTACTGATCATGACTGATCATGCACTGATCACGTGGCTGATCATGCACTGATCACGTGGCTGATCATGCACTGATCACGTGGCTGATCACACATGATCACGTGACTGATCATGCACTGATCACGTGACTGATCATGCACTGATCACGTGGCTATCATGCACTGATCGCGTGGCTGATCAGGCAATGATCACGTAGCTGATCATGTACTGGTCACGTGACTGATCATGCACTGATCACGTGATTGATCATGCACTGATCACGTGGCTGATCATGCACTGATCACGTGGCTGATCATACACTGTCACGTGACATATCATGCACTGATCACGTGGCTATCATGCACTGATCACGTGGCTGATCATACTCTGCTCCGTACTCATGCACACATCACGTGGCTATCATGCACTGATCACGTGGCTGATCATGCACTGATCACGTAGCAATCATGCACTGATCACGTGACTGATCATGCACTGATCACGTAAATGATCATGCACTGATCACGTGGCTGATCATGCACTGATCACGTGACTGATCATGCACTGATCACGTGGCTATCATGCACTGATCACGTGGCTGATCATGCATGTATCACGTGACTGATCATGCACTGATCACGTGGCTATCATGCACTGATCACGTGGCTGATCATGCACTGATCACGTGGCTGATCACACACTATCACATGACTGATCATCATGCACTGATCACGTGGCTATCATGCACTGATCACGTGGCTATCATGCACTGATCACGTGGCTGATCACACACTATCACATGACTGATCATGCACTGATCACGTGGCTGATCATGCACTGATCACGTGGCTGATCATGCACTGATCACGTGGCTGATCATGCACTGATCACGTGGCTGCATGTGTGGTCACGTGACTGATCATGCACTGGCACGTAATTGATCATGCACTGATCATGTGGCTGATCATGCACTGATCACGTGGCTGATCATACACTGATCACATAACTGATCATGCACTGATCACGTGGCTGATCATGCACTGATCACGTGGCTATCATGCACTGATCATGGCTGATCATGCACTGATCACGTGCCTGGTCATGCACTGATCACGTGGCTGATCATGCACTGATCACGTGACTGATCATGCACTGATCTCGTGTCTGATCATGCACTGATCACGTGGCTATCATGCACTGCTCACGTGGCTGATCATGCCATGATCACGCAGCTACCATGTACTGGTCACATGACTGATCATGCACTGATCACGTGACTGATCATGCAGTGATCACGTGGCTATCATGAACTACTCACGTGGCTGATCATGCAATGATCATGTAGCTACCATGTACAGGTCACGTGAATGATCATACACCCATCAGGTGACTGATCATGCACTGATCACGTGGCTATCATGCACTGATCACGAGACTGATCATGCACTGTTCACGTCTATATCATGCACTGATCACATGACTGCCATGCACTGATCACGTGGATGATCATACACTAATCTTATGACAGATCATGCACTGATCACGTGGCTGATCATGCACTGATACGTGACTGAGCATGGACTGATCACATGACTATCATGTAGTGATCACGTGACTTAATGGCGCTGATCATGTGACTGATCATGCTGATCATGTTTGCTATCATACACTGATCATGTGCCTCTGGAGGCAATAAACAAAGAGCTGAGTAGGCACGAATCAAACAGTCAGCAGGCAATAATCATGGAACTCAGGTGTGAGGAATCATGCTGCTCAGCTGGCAATAATCAAGCAGCTGAGCAGGCAGGAATTCGCAGCACAGCTGGCAATTGTCAAGCAGATGACAGGCAGGAATCGTGCAGCTCAGCTGGCAATTGTCAAGCAGATGAGCAGACAGTAATCACGCAGCTCAGCAGGCCCAGATCACGTGACTGAGCATGCACTGTTCACGTGGCTGATCATACACTGATCACGTGATGATCATGCACTGATCACCTGGATATCATGCACTGATCACGTGGCTGATCATACACTGTTCACGTGTCTGACCATGCACTGATCACGTGGCTGATCATACACTGCTCACGTAACTGATCATGCACTGATCACGTGGCTATCATGCACTGATCACGTGGCTGAACATGCACTGTTCACGTGGCTGATCACACACCTGTCACGTGACATATCATGCACTGATCACGTGGCACTCATGCACTGATCACGTGGCTGATCATACTCTGCTCACGTAACTCATGCACACATCACGTGGCTATCATGCACTGCTCACGTGGTCGTCATGGAATGATCACGTACAACCATATACTGGTACGTGACTGATCATGCAAAGATCACGTAAATGATCATGCACTATTCACGTGACTGATCATGCACTGATCACGTGACTGATCATGCACTGACCACGTGGCTATCATGCTCTGCTCACGTGGCTGATCATGCAACGACCACGTAGCAACCATGTACTGGTCACGTGACTGATCATGCACTGATCACGTAATTGATCCTGCACTGATCACGTGGCTCATCATGCACTGATCACGTGGCTGATCACACATGTATCTCGTGACTGATCATGCACTGATCACTTGGCTCTCATGCACTGATCACGTGGCTGTCATGCACTGATCACGTGGCTGATCACACTGTATCACGTGATGATCATGCACTGATCACATGGCTATCATGCACTGATCACGTGGCTATCATGCACTGATCACGTGGCTGATCATGCTGATCACGTGGCTGATCATGCACTGATCACGTGGCTGATCACACTGATCACATGACTGATCATGCACTGATCACGTGACTGATCATGCACTGATCACGTGGCTATCATGCACTGATCACGTGGCTGATCATGCACTGATCACGTGGCTACCATGCACTGATCACGTGACTGATCATGCACTGATCACGTAACTGATCATGCACTGATCAGACGCATCTGATGCACTGATCACGTGGCTATCATGCACTGCTCACGTGGCTGATCATGTGATGTAGCTACCATGTACTGGTCACATGACTGGTCATGCACTGATCACGTGACTGATCATGCAGTGATCACGTGGCTATCATGAACTACTCACGTGGCTGATCATGCAATGATCATGGCTACCATGTACAGGTCACGTGAATGATCATACACCCATCAGGTGACTGATCATGCACTGATCACGTGGCTATCATGCACTGATCAGACTGATCATGCACTGTTCGTCTATATCATGCACTGATCACATGACTGCCATGCACTGATCACGTGGATGATCATACACTAATCTTGTGACAGATCATGCACTGATCACGCTGATCATGCACTGTGACTGAGCATGGACTGATCACATGACTATCATGTAGTGATCACGTGACTTAATGGCGCTGATCATGTGACTGATCATGCGCTGATCATGTTTGCTATCATACACTGATCATGTGCCTCTGGAGGCAATAAACAAAGAGCTGAGTAGGCACGAATCAAACAGTCAGCAGGCAATAATCATGGAACTCAGGTGTGAGGAATCATGCTGCTCAGCTGGCAATAATCAAGCAGCTGAGCAGGCAGGAATTCGCAGCACAGCTGGCAATTGTCAAGCAGATGACAGGCAGGAATCGTGCAGCCCAGCTGGCAATTGTCAAGCAGATGAGCAGACAGTAATCACGCAGCTCAGCAGGCCCAGATCACGTGACTGAGCATGCACTGTTCACGTGGC
Source organism: Bos javanicus (assembly GCF_032452875.1). Classification (NCBI taxonomy): domain Eukaryota; kingdom Metazoa; phylum Chordata; class Mammalia; order Artiodactyla; family Bovidae; genus Bos; species Bos javanicus. Next base: position 41,395 of record NW_026894648.1, on the reverse strand, counting down.
TGATCATACACTGATCACGTGATGATCATGCACTGATCACTTGGATATCATGCACTGATCACGTGGCTGATCATACACTGTTCACGTGTCTGACCATGCACTGATCACGTGGCTGATCATGCACTGATCACGTGCTGATCATAGCACGTGACTGATCATGCACTGATCACGTGGCTATCATGCACTGATCACGTGGCTGAACATGCACTGTTCACGTGGCTGATCACACTGTCACGTGACATATCATGCACTGATCACGTGGCACTCATGCACTGATCACGTGGCTGATCATACTCTGCTCACGTAACTCATGCACATCACGTGGCTATCATGCACTGCTCACGTGGCTCGTCATGGAATGATCACAGCAACCATATACTGGTAACGTGACTGATCATGCACAGATCACGTAAATGATCATGCACTGTTCACGTGACTGATCATATACTGATCACGTGACTGATCATGCACTGATCACGTGGCTATCATGCTCTGCTCACGTGGCTGATCATGCGATCTGCATGTAGCAACCATTAGTCACGTGACTGATCATGCACTGATCACGTAATTGATCATGCACTGATCACGTGGCTCATCATGCACTGATCACGTGGCTGATCACACATGTATCACGTGACTGATCATGCACTGATCACGTGGCTCTCATGCACTGATCACGTGGCTGATCATGCACTGATCACGTGGATATCATGCACTGATCACGTGGCTGATCACACACGTATCACATGACTGATCATGCACTGATCACGTGGCTATCATGCACTGATCACGTGGCTGATCATGCAATGATCACGTAGCTACCATGTACTGGTCACGCAACTGATCATGCACTGATCACGTAATTAATCATGCACTGATCACGTGGCTGATCATGCACTGATCACGGGCTGATCATGCACTGATCGCATGGCTATCATGCACTGATCACGTGGCTGGACATGCACTGATCACGTGCTGATCATGCACTGATCACGTGGCTGATGTACTGATCACGTGACTGATCATGCACTGATCAAGCGTCTGATCATGCTGATCATGACTGATCATGCACTGATCACGTGACTGATCATGCACTGATCACGTGGCTATCATGCACTGATCACGTGGCTGATCATACTCTGCTCACGTAACTCATGCACATCACGTGGCTATCATGCACTTATCTCACGTGGCTGTCATGGAATGATCAAGAGCAACCATATACTGGTAACGTGACTGATCATGCAATGATCACGAAGCTGATCATGCACTGATCACGTGACTGATCATGCACTGATCACGTGACTGATCATGCACTGACCACGTGGCTATCATGCTCTGCTCACTTGGCTGATCATGCACCGATCACGTGTAACTGCCATGTACTGGTCACGTGACTGATCATGCACTGATCACGTAATTGATCATGCACTGATCACGTGGCTCATCATGCACTGATCACGTGGCTGATCATGCACTATCACGTGACTGATCATGCACTGATCACGTGGCTCTCATGCACTGATCACGTGGCTGATCATGCACTGATCACGTGGCTATCATGCACTGATCACGTGGCTGATCATGCACTATCAATGATCATGCACTGATCACGTGGCTATCATGCACTGATCACGTGGCTTATCAGGCAATGATCACGTAGCTACCATGTACTGGTCACGTGACTGATCATGCACTGATCACGTAACTGATCATGCACTGATCATGTGGCTGATCATGCACTGATCACGTGGCTGATCATGCACTGATCACGTGGCTATCATGCACTGATCACGTGGCTGGACATGCACTGATCACGTGCCTGATCATGCACTGATCACGTGGCTGATCATGCACTGATCACGTGACTGATCATGCACTGATCGTGGCTGATCATGCACTGATCACGTGACTGATCATGCACTGATCACGTGACTGATCATGCACTGATCACATGGCTGATCATGCACTGATCACGTGGCTGATCATGCACTGATCCGCGTAACTCATGCACAGGTCATGCTTCTCACTGCTCACGTGGCTGAATCATGCAATGAATCACGTAGCAACCATATACTGGTAACGTGGCTGATCATGCACTGATCACGTAAATGATCATACTGTTCAGGTGACTGATCATGCATGCGATCACGTGACTGATCATGCACTGATCACGTGGCTATCATGCTCTGCTCACATGGCTGATCATGCATGATCACGTAGCTACCATGTACTGGTCACGTGACTGATCATGCACTGATCACGTAATTGATCATGCACTGATCACGTGGCTGATCATGCACTGATCACATGGCTGATCACACATGTATCACGTGACTGATCATGCACTGATCACGTGGCTCTCATGTGATCGTGGCTGTCATGCACTGATCACGTGGCTGATCACACACTATCACATGACTGGTCATGCACTGATCACGTGGCTATCATGCACTGATCACGTGGCTATCATGCACTGATCACGTGGCTGATCATGCAATGATCACGTAGCTACCATGTACTGGTCACGTGACTGATCATGCACTGATCACGTGATTGATCATGCACTGATCACGTGGCTGATCATGCACTGATCACGTGGCTGATCATACACTGATCACGTAACTGATCATGCACTGATCCAGTGACTGATCATGCACTGATCACGTGGCTATCATGCACTGATCACGTGGCTGACATACACTGATCACGTGCCTGGTCATGCACTGATCTGGCTGATCATGCACTGATCACGTGACTGATCATGCACTGATCACGTGTCTGATCATGCACTGATCACGTGGCTATCATGCACTGCTCACGTGGCTGATCATGCATGATCACGCAGCTACCATGTACTGGTCACGTGACTGATCATGCACTGATCACGTGACTGATCATGCAGTGATCGTGGCTATCATGCACTGCTCACGTGGCTGATCATGCAATGATCATGTAGCTACCATGTACAGGTCACGTGAATGATCATACACCCATCAGGTGACTGATCATGCACTGATCACGTGGCTATCATGCACTGATCACGGACTGATCATGCAGATCACGTCTATATCATGCACTGATCACATGACTGCCCGTGCACTGATCACGTGGATGATCATACACTAATCTTGTGACGGATCATGCACTGATCACGTGGCTGATCATGCACTGATACCGTGACTGAGCATGGACTGATCACATGACTATCATGTAGTGATCACGTGACTTAATGGCGCTGATCATGTGACTGATCATGCGCTGATCATGTTTGCTATCATGCACTGATCATGTGCCTCTGGAAGCAACAAACAAAGAGCTGAGTAGGCACGAATCAAACAGTCAGCAGGCAATAATCATGGAACTCAGCTGTGAGGAATCATGCTGCTCAGCTGGCAATAATCAAACAACTGAGCAGGCAGGAATTACGCAGCACAGCTGGCAATTATCAAGCAGATGACAGGCAGGAATCGTGCAGCTCAGCTGGCAATTGTCAAGCAGATGAGCAGACGGTAATCACGCGGCTCAGCAGGCCCAGATCACGTGACTGAGCATGCACTGTTCACGTGGCTGATCATACACTGATCACGTGATTGATCATGCACTGATCACTTGGCTATCATGCACTGATCACGTGGCTGATCATACACTGTTCACGTGTCTGACCATGCACTGATCACGTGGCTGATCATACACTGCTCACGTAACTGATCATGCACTGATCACGTGGCTATCATGCACTGATCACGTGGCTGAACATGCACTGATCACGTGGCTGATCACGCACCTGTCACGTGACATATCATGCACTGATCACGTGGCACTCATGCACTGATCGCGTGGCTGATCATACTCTGCTCACGTAACTCATGCACATCACGTGGCTATCATGCACTGCTCACGTGGCTCGTCATGGAATGATCACGTAGCAACCATATACTGGTAACGTGACTGATCATGCAAAGATCACGTAGATCATGCACTGATCACGTGGCTGATCATGCTGATCACGTGACTGATCATGCACTGACCACGTGGCTATCATGCTCTGCTCACGTGGCTGATCATGCAACGATCACGTAGCTACCATGTACTGGTCACGTGACTGATCATGCACTGATCACGTGATTGATCCTGCACTGATCACGTGGCTCATCATGCACTGATCACGTGGCTGATCACACATGCATCACGTGACTGATCATGCACTGATCACGTGACTGTCATGCACTGATCACGTGGATATCATGCACTGATCACGTGGCTGATCATACACATCACGTGCTGATCATGCACTGATCACGTGGCTATCATGCACTGATCGCGTGGCTGATCAGGCAATGATCACGTGGCTACCATGCACTGATCACGTGGCTGATCATGCACTGATCACGTAACTGATCATGCACTGATCACGTGACTGATCATGCACTGATCACGTGGCTGATCATGCACTGATCCGTGGCTGATCATGCACTGATCATGGCTGATCATGCACTGATCACGTGCCTGATCATGCACTGATCACGTGGCTGATCATGCACTGGTCACGTGACTGATCGTGCACTGATCGTGGCTGATCATGCACTGATCACGTGACTGATCATACACTGATCACGTGACTGATCATGCACTGATCACGTGGCTATCATGCACTGATCACGTGGCTGATCATGCACTGATCACGTAACTGATCATGCACTGATCACGTGACTGATCATGCACTGATCACGTGACTGATCATGCACTGATCACGTGGCTATCATGCACTGCTCACGTGGCTGATCATGCACTGATCATGTAGCTGCCATGTACTGGTCACGTGAATGATCATGCACCGATCACGTAACTGATCATGCACTGATCACGTGGCTGATCATGCACTGATCACGTGGCTGATCACACCTGTATCACGTGACTGATCATGCACTGATCACGTGGCTGCCATGCACTGATCACGTGGCTGATCATGCACTGATCACGTGATCATGCACTGATCACGTGGCTGATCACGCACTATCACGTGACTGATCATGCACTGATCACGTGGCTATCATGCACTGATCACGTGGCTATCATGCACTGATCACGTGGCTGATCATGCAATGATCATGGCTACCATGTACTGGTCACGTGACTGATCATGCACTGATCACGTAATTGATCATGCACTGATCACGTGGCTGATCATGCACTGATCACGTGGCTGATCATACACTGATCACGCAACTGATCATGCACTGATCACGTGGCTGATCATGCACTGATCACGTGGCTGATCATGCACTGATCACTTGGCTGGACATACACTGATCACGTGCCTGATCATGCACTGATCACGTGACTGATCATGCACTGATCACGTGGCTGATCATGCACTGATCACGTGGCTGATCATGCACTGATCACGTGACTGATCATGCACTGATCACGTGACTGATCATGCACTGATCACGTGGCTATCATGCACTGCTCACGTGGCTGATCATGCATGATCACGCAGCTACCATGTACTGGTCACGTGACTGATCATGCACTGATCACGTGACTGATCATGCAGATCACGTGGCTATCATGCACTACTCACGTGGCTGATCATGCAATGATCATGGCTACCATGTACAGGTCACGTGAATGATCATACACCCATCAGGTGACTGATCATGCACTGATCACGTGGCTATCATGCACAGATCACGAGACTGATCATGCACTGATCACGTCTGTATCATGCACTGATCACATGACTGCCCATGCACTGATCACGTGGATGATCATACACTAATCTTGTGACAGATCATGCACTGATCACGTGGCTGATCATGCACTGATACCGTGACTGAGCATGGACTGATCACATGACTATCATGTAGTGATCACGTGACAATGGCGCTGATCATGTGACTGATCATGCGCTGATCATGTTTGCTATCATACACTGATCATGTGCCTCTGGAGCAATAAACAAAGAGCTGAGTAGCACGAATCAAACAGTCAGCAGGCAATAATCATGGAACTCAGGTGAGGAATCATGCTGCTCAGCTGGCAATAATCAAGCAGCTGAGCAGGCAGAATTGCGCAGCTGCAGCTGTATCAAGCAGATGAGCAGACAGTAATCACGCAGCTCAGCAGGCCCAGATCACGTGACTGAGCATGCACTGTTCCGTGGCTGATCATGCACTGATCACGTGATTGATCATGTACTGATCACTTGGATGATCATGCACTGATCACGTGGCTGATCATACACTGACGTGTCTGACCATGCACTGATCACGTGGCTGATCATACACTGCTCACGTAACAGATCATGCACTGATCACGTGGCTATCATGCACTGATCACGTGGCTGAACATGCACTGTTCACGTGGCTGATCACACACCTGTCACGTGACATATCATGCACTGATCACGTGGCACTCATGCACTGATCACGTGGCTGATCATACTCTGCTCACGTAACTCATGCACACATCACGTGGCTATCATGCACTCACGTGGCCGTCATGGAATGATCATGGCTACCATATACTGGTCACGTGACTGATCATGCAGATCACGTAAATGATCATGCACTGTTCACGTGACTGATCATGTACTGATCACGTGACTGATCATGCACTGATCACGTGGCTATCATACTCTGCTCACGTGGCTGATCATGCAGCGATCACGTAGCAACCATGTACTGGATCACGACTGATCATGCACTGATCACGTTGATCTGCACTGATCACGTGGCTCATCATGCACTGATCACGTAGCTGATCACACATGTATCACGTGACTGATCATGCACTGATCCCGTGGCTATCATGCACTGATCACGTGGCTGTCATGCACTGATCACGTGGATATCATGCACTGATCACGTGGCTGATCATGCACTATCACGTGACTGATCATGCACTGATCACGTGCTATCATGCACTGATCACGTGGCTGATCATGCACTGATCACGTGGCTGATCATGCACTGGTAGCTGACGTGCATCGCTGATCATGCACTGATCCGTGACTGATCATGCACTGATCACGTGGCTGATCATGCACTGATCACGTGACTGATCATGCACTGATCACGTGGCTGATCATGCACTGATCACGTGCTGATCATCACTGATCACGTGGCTGATCATGCACTGATCACGTGCCTGATCATGCACTGATCACGTGGCTATCATGCACTGATCACGTGGCTGATCATGCACTGATCACGCAGCTACCATGTACTGATGGCTGATCATACACTGATCGCGTGACTGATCATGCACTGATCACGTGGCTGATCATGCACTGATCACGTGGCTGATCATGCATGATCACGTGACTGATCATGCACTGATCACGTGGCTATCATGCACTGATCACGTGGCTGATCATGCACTGATCACGTGGCTGATCACACTGATCACCTGGCTGATCAGCATGTCACGTAACTCATCATGCACTGATCACGTAACTGATCATGCACTGATCACGTGGCTGATCATGCACTGATCACGTGGCTGATCATACACTGTCACGTGACTATCATGCACTGATCACGTGACTGTCATGCACTATCACGTGGCTAATCATACTCTGCTCACGTAACTCATGCACACATCACGTAGCTATCATGCACTGCTCACGTGGCTGTCATGAATGATCACGTAGCAACCATATACTGTACGTGACTGATCATGCAAGATCACGTAAATGATCATGCACTGATCATTGATCATGCACTGATCACGTGACTGATCATACACTGACCACGTGGCTATCATGCACTGATCACGTGGCTGATCACATGTATCACGTGACTGATCATGCACTGATCCCGTGGCTCTCATGCACTGATCACGTGGCTGATCATGCACTGATCACGTGGCTGATCACACACGTATCACATGACTGGTCATGCACTGATCACGTGGCTATCATGCACTGATCACGTGGCTGTCATGCACTGATCACGTGGCTGATCATACACTATCACGTGACTGGTCATGCACTGATCACGTGGCTGATCATGCACTGATCACGTGGCTATCATGCACTGATCACGTGGCTGATCAGGCAATGATCACGTAGCTACCATGTACTGGTCACGTGACTGATCATGCACTGATCACGTAATTGATCATGCACTGATCATGTGGCTGATCATGCACTGATCACGTGGCTGATCATACACTGATCACGTGACTGATCATGCACTGATCACGTGACTGATCATGCACTGATCACGTGGCTATCATGCACTGATCACGGCTGGACATCACACGATCACGTGCCTGGTCATGCACTGATCACGTGGCTGATCATGCACTGATCACGTGACTGATCATGCACTGATCGCGTCTGATCATGCACTGATCACGTAGCTATCATGCACTGCTTACGTGGCTGATCATGCCATGATCACGCAGCGACCATGTACTGGTCACATGACTGGGCATGCACTGATCACGTGGCTGATCATGCAGTGATCACGTGGCTATCATGCACTACTCGTGGCTGATCATGCAGATCATATAGCTACCATGTACAGGTCACGTGAATGATCATACACCCATCAGGTGACTGATCATGCACTGATCACGTGGCTATCATGCACTGATCACGAGACTGATCATGCACTGTTCACGTCTATATCATGCACTGATCACATGACTGCCCATGCACTGATCACGTGGATGATCATACACTAATCATGTGACAGATCATGCACTGATCACGTGGCTGATCATGCACTGATACCGTGACTGAGCATGGACTGATCACATGACTATCATGTAGTGATCACGTGACTTAATGGCGCTGATCATGTGACTGATCGCACTGATCATGTTTGCTATCATACACTGATCATGTGCCTCTGGAGGCAATAAACAAAGAGCTGAGTAGGCACGAATCAAACAGTCAGCAGGCAATAATCATGGAACTCAGGTGTGAGGAATCATGCTGCTCAGCTGGCAATAATCAAGCAGCTGAGCAGGCAGGAATTACGCAGCACAGCTGGCAATTGTCAAGCAGATGACAGGCAGGAATCGTGCAGCTCAGCTGGCAATTGTCAAGCAGATGAGCAGACAGTAATCACGCAGCTCAGCAGGCCCAGATCACGTGACTGAGCATGCACTGTTCACGTGGCTGATCATACACTGATCACGTGATGATCATGCACTGATCACTTGGATATCATGCACTGATCACGTAGCTGATCATACACTGTTCACGTGTCTGACAATGCACTGATCACGTGGCTGATCATACACTGCTCACGTAACTGATCATGCACTGATCACGTGGCTATCATGCACTGATCACGTGGCTGATCATGCACTGTTCACGTGGCTGATCACACACTGTCACGTGACATATCATGCACTGATCACGTGGCACACATGCACTGATCACGTGGCTGATCATACACTGCTCACGCATGCACATCATGCGTGGCTATCACTGCTCACGTGGCTCGTCATGGAATGATTACGTAGCAACCATATACTGGTAACGTGACTGATCATGCAAAGATCACGTAAATCATCATGCACTGTTCACGTGACTGATCATGCTGATCACGTGACTGATCATGCACTGATCACGTGGCTATCATGCTCTGCTCACGTGGCTGATCATGCCACGATCACGTGGCAACCATGTACTGGTCACGTGACTGATCATGCACTGATCACGTAATTGATCCTGCACTGATCACGTGGCTCATCATGCACTGATCACGTGGCTGATCACACATGTATCACGTGACTGATCATGCACTGATCACGTGGCTCTCATGCACTGATCACGTGGCTGTCATGCACTGATCGTGTGGCTGATCACCTGCGTATCACATGACTGATCATGCACTGATCACGTGGCTATCATGCACTGATCACGTAGCTATCATGCACTGATCACGTGGCTGATCACTGATCACGTGGATATGCACTGATCACGTGGCTGATCATGCACGGATCACGTGACTGATCATGCACTGATCACGTGGCTGATCATGCACTGATCACGTGGCTATCATGCACTGATCACGTGGCTGATCATGCACTGATCACGTGGCTGCCATGCACTGATCACGTGGCTGATCATGCTGATCACGTAACTGATCATGCACTGATCACGTGTCTGATCATGCACTGATCACGTGGCTATCATGCACTGCTCACGTGGCTGATCATGCCATGATCACGCAGCTACCATGCTGGTCACGTGACTGATCATGCACTGATCACGTGACTGATCATGCAGTGATCCGTGGCTATCATGAACTACTCACGTGGCTGATCATGCAATGATCATGTAGCTACCATGTACAGGTCACGTGAATGATCATACACCATCAGGTGACTGATCATGCACTGATCACGTGGCTATCATGCACGGATCACGAGACTGATCATGCACTTTTCACGTCTATATCATGCACTGATCACATGACTGCCCGTGCACTGATCACGTGGATGATCATACACTAATCTTGTGACAGATCATGCACTGATCACGTGGCTGATCATGCACTGATGCCGTGACTGAGCATGGACTGATCACATGACTATCATGTAGTGATCACGTGACTTAATGGCGCTGATCATGTGACTGATCATGCGCTGATCATGTTTGCTATCATACACTGATCATGTGCCTCTGGAGGCAATAAACAAAGAGCTGAGTAGGCACGAATCAAACAGTCAGCAGGCAATAATCATGGAACTCAGGTGTGAGGAATCATGCTGCTCAGCTGGCAATAATCAAGCAGCTGAGCAGGCAGGAATTACGCAGCACAGCTGGCAATTGTCAAGCAGATGACAGGCAGGAATCGTGCAGCTCAGCTGGCAATTGTCAAGCAGATGAGCAGACAGTAATCACGCAGCTCAGCAGGCCCAGATCACGTGACTGAGCATGCACTGTTCACGTGGCTGATCATACACTGATCACGTGATGATCATGCACTGATCACTTGGATATCATGCACTGATCACGTGGCTGATCATACACTGTTCACGTGTCTGACCATGCACTGATCACGTGGCTATCATGCACTGATCATCTGTCATACACTGCTCACGTGACTGATCATGCACTGATCACGTGGCTATCATGCACTGATCACGTGGCTGAACATGCACTGTTCACGTGGCTGATCACACACCTGTCACGTGACATATCATGCACTGATCACGTGGCACTCATGCACTGATCACGTGGCTGATCATACTCTGCTCACGTAACTCATGCACACATCACGTGGCTATCATGCACTGCTCACGTGGCTCGTCATGGAATGATCACGTAGCAACCATATACTGGTAACGTGACTGATCATGCAAGATCACGTAAATGATCATGCACTGTTCACGTGACTGATCATGTACTGATCACGTGACTGATCATGCACTGACCACGTGGCTATCATGCTCTGCTCACGTGGCTGATCATGCTACGATCACGTAGCAACCATGTACTGGTCACGTGACTGATCATGCACTGATCACGTAATTGATCCTGCACTGATCACGTGGCTCATCATGCACTGATCACGTGGCTGATCACATGTATCACGTGACTGATCATGCACTGATCCCGTGGCTCTCATGCACTGATCACGTGGCTGTCATGCACTGATCACGTGGATATCATGCACTGATCATGTGGCTGATCACACTGCGTATCACATGACTGATCATGCACTGATCGCGTGGCTATCATGCACTGATCACGTGGCTTATCAGGCAATGATCACGTAGCTACCTTGTACTGGTCATGTAACTGATCATGCACTGAGCCGTGAATTGATCATGCACTGATCATGTGGTCATGCACTGATCACGTGGCTGATCATGCACTGATCACGTGGCTATCATGCACTGATCACTTGGCTGGACAGCACACTGATCACGTGCTGGTCATCACTGATCACGTGGCTGATCATGCACTGATCACGTGACTGATCATGCACTGATCACGTGTCTGATCATGCACTGATCGTGGCTGATCATGCACTGATCTCGTGACTGATCATGCACTGATCACGTGGCTGGCTATCATGCACTGATCACGTGGCTTATCATACTCTGCTCACGTAACTCATCACACATCACGTGGCTATCATGCACTGCTCACGTGGCTGTCATGGAATGATCACGTAGCAACCATATACTGGTACGTGGCTGATCATGCAATGATCACGTAAATGATCATGCACTGTTCACGTGACTGATCATGTACTGATCACGTGACTGATCATGCACTGATCACGTGGCTATCACTCTGCTCACGTGGCTGATCATGCACGATCACGTAGCAACCATGTACTGGTCACGTGACTGATCATGCACTGATCGCGTAATTGATCATGCACTGATCGTGGCTCATCATGCACTGATCACGTGGCTGATCACACATGTATCACGTGACTGATCATGCACTGATCACGTGGCTCTCATGCACTGATCACGTGGCTGTCATGCACTGATCATGTGGCTGATCACACCCGTCACATGACTGGTCATGCACTGATCACGTGGCTATCATGCACTGATCGCGTGGCTATCATGCACTGATCGTGGCTGATCAGGCAATGATCACGTGGCTACCATGTACTGATCACGTAACTGATCATGCACTGAACACGTAATTGATCATGCACTGATCATGTGGCTGATCATGCACTGATCACGTGGCTGATCATACTGATCACGTGTGATCATGCACTGATCACGTGACTGATCATGCACTGATCACGTGGCTATCATGCACTGATCACGTGGCTGACATACACTGATCGTGCAATCATGCACTGATCACGTGGCTGATCATGCACTGATCACGTGACTGATCATGCACTGATCTCGTGTCTGATCATGCACTGATCACGTGGCTATCATGCACTGCCGTGGCTGATCATGCATGATCACGCAGCCATGTACTGGTCACATGACTGATCATGCACTGATCACGTGACTCATGCAGTGATCACGTGGCTATCATGCACTACTCACGTGGCTGATCATGCAATGATCATGTAGCTACCATGTACAGGTCACGTGAATGATCATACACCCATCAGGTGACTGATCATGCACTGATCACGTGGCTATCATGCACGGATCATGAGACTGGTCATGCACTGTTCAAGTCTATATCATGCACTGATCACATGACTGCCCGTGCACTGATCACGTGGATGATCATACACTACTCTTGTGACAGATCATGCACTGATCACGTGGCTGATCATGCACTGATACCGTGACTGAGCATGGACTGATCACATGACTATCATGTAGTGATCACGTGACTTAATGGCGCTGATCATGTGACTGATCATGCGCTGATCATGTTTGCTATCATACACTGATCATGTGCCTCTGGAGGCAATAAACAAAGAGCTGAGTAGGCACGAATCAAACAGTCAGCAGGCAATAATCATGGAACTCAGGTGTGAGGAATCATGCTGCTCAGCTGGCAATAATCAAGCAGCTGAGCAGGCAGGAATTACGCAGCACAGCTGGCAATTGTCAAGCAGATGACAGGCAGGAATCGTGCAGCTCAGCTGGCAATTGTCAAGCAGATGAGCAGACAGTAATCACGCAGCTCAGCAGGCAGATCACGTGACTGAGCATGCACTGTTCACGTGGCTGATCATACACTGATCACGTGATGATCATGCACTGATCACATATCATGCACTGATCACGTGGCTGATCATACACTGTTCACGTGTCTGACCATGCACTGATCACGTGGCTGATCATACACTGCTCACGTAACTGATCATGCACTGATCACGTGGCTATCATGCACTGATCACGTGGCTGAACATGCACTGTTCACGTGGCTGATCACACACCTGTCACGTGACATATCATGCACTGATCACGTGGCACTCATGCACTGATCACGTGGCTGATCATACTCTGCTCACGTAACTCATGCACACATCACGTGGCTATCATGCACTGCTCACGTGGCTCGTCATGGAATGATCGTAGCAACCATATACTGGTAACGTGACTGATCATGCAAAGATCACGTAAATGATCATGCACTGTTCACGTGACTGATCATGTACTGATCACGTGACTGATCATGCACTGACCACGTGGCTATCATGCTCTGCTCACGTGGCTGATCATGCAACGATCACGTGAACCATGTACTGGTCACGTGACTGATCATGCACTGATCACGTTGATCCTGCACTGATCACGTGGCTCATCATGCACTGATCACGTGGCTGATCACACATGTATCACGTGACTGATCATGCACTGATCACGTGGCTCTCATGCACTGATCACGTGGCTGTCATGCACTGATCACGTGGATATCATGCACTGATCATGTGGCTGATCACACACGTATCACATGACTGATCATGCACTGATCACGTGGCTATCATGCACTGATCACGTGGCTGATCATGCACTGATCACGTGGCTACCTTGTACTGTCACGTAACTGATCATGCACTGAGCACGTAATTGATCATGCACTGATCATGTGGCTGATCATGCACTAATCACGTGGCTGATCATGCACTGATCACGTAGCTATCATGCACTGATCACGTGGCTGGACATACACTGATCACGTGCCTGGTCATGCACTGATCACTGCGTGGCTGATCATGCACTGATCACGTGACTGATCATGCACTGATCACGCGTCTGATCATGCACTGATCACGTGACTGATCATGCACTGATCACGTGACTGATCATGCACTGATCACGTGGCTGATCATGCACTGATCACGTGGCTTATCATACTCTGCTCACGTAACTCATGCACTGATCACGTGGCTATCATGCACTGATCACGTGGCTGATCATGGAATGATCACGTAGCAACCATATACTGGTCACGTGGCTGATCATGCAATGATCACGTAAATGATCATGCTGATCACGTGACTGATCATGTACTGATCACGTGACTGATCATGCACTGACCACGTGGCTATCATGCTCTGCTCACGTGGCTGATCATGCAACGATCACTAGCAACCATGTACTGGTCACGTGACTGATCATGCACTGATCACGTAACTGATCATGCACTGATCACGTGGCTCATCATGCACTGATCACGTGGCTGATCATGCACTGTATCACGTGACTGATCATGCACTGATCACGTGGCTCATGCACTGATCACGTGACTGTCATGCACTGATCACGTGGCTATCATGCACTGATCACGTGGCTGATCACCTGCGTATCACATGACTGATCATGCACTGATCACGTGGCTATCATGCACTGATCACGTGGCTGATCATGCAATGATCACGTGGCTACCATGTACTGTCACGTGACTGATCATGCACTGAGCACGTAAATGATCATGCACTGATCACGTGGCTGATCATGCACTGATCACGTGGCTGATCATGCACTGATCACGTGGCTATCATGCACTGATCACTTGGCTGGACATACACTGATCACGTGCCTGATCATGCACTGATCACGTGGCTGATCATGCACTGATCACGTGGCTGATCATGCACTGATCACGTGATTGATCATGCACTGATCACATGACTGATCATGCACTGATCACGTGACTGATCATGCACTGATCACGTGGCTATCATGCACTGCTCACGTGGCTGATCATGCACTGATCACGTAAATGATCATACTGTTCACGTGACTGATCATGTACTGATCACGTGCTGATCATGCACTGACACGTGGCTATCATGCTCTGCTCACGTGGCTAATGCACGATCCGCATGCAACCATGTACTGGTCACGTGACTGATCATGCACTGATCACGTGATTGATCCTGCCCTGATCACGTGGCTCATCATGCACTGATCACGTGGCTGATCACGCATGATCACGTACTGATCATGCACTGATCCCATGGCTCTCATGCACTGAACATGGCTGATCATGCACTGATCTCGTGGATATCATGCACTGATCATGTGGCTGATCACACACGTATCACATGACTGGTCATGCACTGATCACGTGGCTATCATGCACTGATCACGTGGCTGATCATGCACTGATCACGTGGCTTATCAGGCAATGATCACGTAGCTACCATGTACTGATCACGTAACTGATCATGCACTGAGCACGTAATTGATAATGCACTGATCATGTGGCTGATCATGCACTGATCAGTGGCTGATCATACACTGATCACATACTGATCATGCACTGATCACGTGACTGATCATGCACTGATCACGTGGCTATCATGCACTGATCACTTGGCTGGACATACACTGATCACGTGCCTGGTCATGCACTGATCACGTGGCTGATCATGCACTGATCACGTGACTGATCATGCACTGATCTCGTGTCTGATCATGCACTGATCACGTGACTGATCATGCACTGATCACGTGACTGATCATGCACTGATCACGTGGCTATCATGCACTGCTCACGTGGCTGATCATGCACTGATCACGCAGCTACCATGTACTGGTCACATGACTGATCATGCACTGATCACGTGACTGATCATGCTGTGATCACGTGGCTATCATGAACTACTCACGTGGCTGATCATGCAATGATCATGTAGCTACCATGTACAGGTCACGTGAATGATCATACACCCATCAGGTGACTGATCATGCACTGATCACGTGGCTATCATGCACAGATCACGAGACTGATCATGCACTGTTCACGTCTGTATCATGCACTGATCACATGACTGCCCGTGCACTGATCACGTGGATGATCATACACTAATCTTGTGACAGATCATGCACTGATCACGTGGCTGATCATGCACTGATACCGTGACTGAGCATGGACTGATCACATGACTATCATGTAGTGATCACGTGACTTAATGGCGCTGATCATGTGACTGATCATGCGCTGATCATGTTTGCTATCATACACTGATCATGTGCCTCTGGAGGCAATAAACAAAGAGCTGAGTAGGCACGAATCAAACAGTCAGCAGGCAATAATCATGGAACACAGTGTGAGGAATCATGCTGCTCAGCTGGCAATAATCAAGCAGCTGAGCAGGCAGGAATTGTGCAGCTCAGCTGGCAATTGTCAAGCAGATGAGCAGACAGTAATCACGCAGCTCAGCAGGCCCAGATCACGTGACTGAGCATGCACTGTTCACGTGGCTGATCACTGATCACGTGATGATCATGTACTGATCACTTGGATGTCATGCACTGATCACGTGGCTGATCATACACTCTTCACGTGTCTGACCATGCACTGCTCACGTGGCTGATCATACACTGCTCACGTAACTGATCATGCACTGATCACGTGGCTATCATGCACTGATCACGTGGCTGAACATGCACTGTTCACGTGGCTGATCACACACTGTCACGTGACATATCATGCACTGATCACGTGGCACTCATGCACTTATCACGTGGCTGATCATACTCTGTTCACGTAACTCATGCACACATCACGTGGCTATCATGCACTGCTCACGTGGCTCGTCATGGAATGATCACGTAGCAACCATATACTGGTAACGTGACTGATCATGCAAAGATCACGTAAATGATCATGCACTGTTCACGTGATCATGTACTGATCACGTGACTGATCATGCACTGATCACGTGGCTATCATGCTCTGCTCACGTGGCTGATCATGCAGATCACGTAGCAACCATGTACTGGTCACGTGACTGATCATGCACTGATCACGTAATTGATCCTGCACTGATCACGTGGCTCATCATGCACTGATCACGTGGCTGATCACACATGTATCACGTGACTGATCATGCACTGATCCGTGGCTCTCATGCACTGATCACGTGGCTGTCATGCACTGATCACGTGGATATCATGCACTGATCATGTGGCTGATCACACACGTATCACATGACTGATCATGCACTGATCACGTGGCTATCATGCACTGATCACGTGGCTATCATGCACTGATCACGTGGCTTATCAGGCAATGATCACCTACCTTGTACTGGTCACGTAACTGATCATGCACTGAGCACGTAATTGATCATGCACTGATCATGTGGCTGATCATGCTGATCACGACTGATCATGCACTGATCACGTGACTGATCATGCACTGATCACGTGGCTGATCATGCACTGATCACGTGGCTGATCATACACTGATCACGTGCCTGGTCATGCACTGATCACGTGGCTATCATGCACTGATCACGTGGCTGATCATGCCATGATCACGTAGCTACCATGTACTGTCACATGACTGATCATGCACTGATCACGTAACTGATCATGCACTGATCACGTGGCTCATCATGCACTGATCACGTGGCTGATCACACATGTATCACGTGACTGATCATGCACTGATCACGTGGCTCATCATGCACTGATCACGTGGCTGATCATGCACTGATCACGTGGCTTATCAGGCAATGATCACGTACTGATGCACTGGATCACGTAACTGATCATGCACTGAGCACGTAATTGATCATGCACTGATCACGTGGCTGATCATGCACTGATCACGTGGCTGATCATACACCTGTCACGTGACTGATCATGCACTGATCACGTGACTCTCATGCACTGATCAGGGCTGTCATATACTCTGCTCACGTAACTCATGCTCACATCACGTGGCTATCATGCACTGCTCACGTGGCTCGTCATGGAATGATCACGTAGCAACCATATACTGGTTAACGTGACTGATCATGCAAAGATCACGTAAATGATCATGCACTGTTCACGTGACTGATCATGCACTGATCACGTGACTGATCATGCACTGACCACGTGGCTATCATGCACTGATCACGTGGCTGATCACACATGTATGCGTGATCATCATGCTGATCGTGGCTCTCATGCACTGATCACGTGGCTGATCATGCACTGATCACGTGGCTGATCACACACTATCACATGACTGATCATGCACTGATCACGTGGCTATCATGCACTGATCACGTGGCATGCATGCACTGATCATGTGGCTGATCACACGTATCACATGACTGGTCATGCACTGATCACGTGGCTATCATGCACTGATCACGTGGCTATCATGCACTGATCACGTGGCTTATCAGGCAATGATCACGTAGCTACCATGTACTGTCACGTAACTGATCATGCACTGAGCACGTGGTTGATCATGCACTGATCATGTGGCTGATCATGCACTGATCACGTGGCTGATCATACACTGATCATAACTGATCATGCACTGATCACGTGACTGATCATGCACTGATCACGTGGCTATCATGCACTGATCACTTGGCTGGACATACACTGATCACGTGCCTGGTCATGCACTGATCACGTGGCTGATCATGCACTGATCACATGACTGATCATGCACTGATCTCGTGTCTGATCATGCACTGATCACGTGGCTATCATGCACTGCTTACGTGGCTGATCATGCCATGATCACGCAGCTACCATGTACTGGTCACATGACTGAGCATGCACTGATCACGTGACTGATCATGCAGTGATCACGTGGCTATCATGAACTACTCACGTGGCTGATCATGCAATGATCATGTAGCTACCATGTACAGGTCACGTGAATGATCATACACCCAACAGGTGACAGATCATGCACTGATCACGTGGCTATCATGCACTGATCACGAGACTGATCATGCACTGATCACGTCTATATCATGCACTGATCACATGACTGCCCGTGCACTGATCACGTGGATGATCATACACTAATCTTGTGACAGATCATGCACTGATCACGTGGCTGATCATGCACTGATACCGTGACTGAGCATGGACTGATCACATGACTATCATGTAGTGATCACGTGACTTAATGGCGCTGATCATGTGACTGATCATGCGCTGATCATGTTTGCTATCATACACTGATCATGTGCCTCTGGAGGCAATAAACAAAGAGCTGAGTAGGCACGAATCAAACAGTCAGCAGGCAATAATCATGGAACTCAGGTGTGAGGAATCATGCTGCTCAGCTGGCAATAATCAAGCAGCTGAGCAGGCAGGAATTACGCAGCACAGCTGGCAATTGTCAAGCAGATGACAGGCAGGAATCGTGCAGCTCAGCTGGCAATTGTCAAGCAGATGAGCAGACAGTAATCACGCAGCTCAGCAGGCCCAGATCACGTGACTGAGCATGCACTGTTCACGTGGCTGATCATACACTGATCACGTGATGATCATGCACTGATCACTTGGATATCATGCACTGATCACGTGGCTGATCATACACTGTTCACGTGTCTGACCATGCACTGATCACGTGGCTGATCATACACTGCTCACGTAACTGATCATGCACTGATCACGTGGCTATCATGCACTGATCACGTGGCTGAACATGCACTGTTCACGTGGCTGATCACACACCTGTCACGTGACATATCATGCACTGATCACGTGGCACTCATGCACTGATCACGTGGCTGATCATACTCTGCTCACGTAACTCATGCACACATCACGTGGCTATCATGCACTGCTCACGTGGCTCGTCATGGAATGATCACAGCAACCATATAATGGTAACGTGACTGATCATGCAAAGATCACGTAAATGATCATGCACTGTTCACGTGACTGATCATGTACTGATCACGTGACTGATCATGCACTGATCACGTGGCTATCATACTCTGCTCACGTGGCTGATCATGCAACGATCACGTAGCAACCATGTACTGGTCACGTGACTGATCATGCACTGATCACGTAATTGATCCTGCACTGATCACGTGGCTCATCATGCACTGATCACGTGGCTGATCACACATGTATCTCGTGACTGATCATGCACTGATCACTTGGCTCTCATGCACTGATCACGTGGCTGTCATGCACTGATCACGTGGCTGATCACACACGTATCACATGACTGGTCATGCACTGATCACGTGGCTATCATGCACTGATCACGTGGCTGTCATGCACTGATCATGGCGATCATGCATGATCACGTGGCTATCATGCACTGATCACGTGGCTGATCACACACGTATCACATGACTGATCATGCACTGATCACGTGGCTGATCATGCACTGATCACGTGGCTATCATGCACTGATCGCGTGGCTGATCAGGCAATGATCACGTGGCTACCATGTACTGATCACGTGACTGATCATGCACTGATCACGTGGCTGATCATGCACTGATCACGTGACTGATCATGCACTGATCACGTGGCTATCATGCACTGATCACGTGGCTGATCATGCATGATCACAGCTACATGTACTGGTCACATGACTGAGCATGCACTGATCACGTGACTGATCATGCAGTGATCACGTGGCTATCATGAACTACTCACGTGGCTGATCATGCAATGATCATAGCTCATGTACAGGTCACGTGAATGATCATACACCCATCAGGTGACTGATCATGCACTGATCACGTGGCTATCATGCACTGATCACGACTGATCATGCACTGTTCACGTCTACATCATGCACTGATCACATGACTGCCCGTGCACTGATCACGTGGATGATCATACACTAATCTTGTGACAGATCATGCACTGATCACGTGGCTGATCATGCACTGATACGTGACTGAGCATGGACTGATCACGTGACTATCATGCACTGATCACGTGACTTAATGGCGCTGATCATGTGACTGATCATGCTGATCATGTTTGCTATCATACACTGATCACGTGCCTCTGGAGGCAATGAACAAAGAGCTGAGTAGGCACGAATCAAACAGTCAGCAGGCAATAATCATGGAACACAGGTGTGAGGAATCATGCTGCTCAGCTGGCAATAATCAAGCAGCTGAGCAGGCAGGAATTGTGCAGCTCAGCTGGCAATTATCAAGCAGATAGCAGACAGTAATCACGCAGCTCAGCAGGCCCAGATCACGTGACTGAGCATGCACTGTTCACGTGGCTGATCATGCACTGATCACGTGATGATCATGCACTGATCACGTGATATCATGCACTGATCATGACTGATCATACACTGTTCACGTGTCTGACCATGCACTGCTCACGTGGCTGATCTGCTCACGTAACTGATCATGCACTGATCACGTGGCTATCATGCACTGATCACGTGACTGAACATGCACTGTTCACGTGGCTGATCACACACTGACATATCATGCACTGATCACGTGGCATCATGCACTTATCACGTGGCTGATCATACTGTAACTCATGCAC
This sequence comes from Bos javanicus, assembly GCF_032452875.1. Taxonomy (NCBI): domain Eukaryota; kingdom Metazoa; phylum Chordata; class Mammalia; order Artiodactyla; family Bovidae; genus Bos; species Bos javanicus. The sequence goes on along the minus strand of NW_026894648.1, from coordinate 19,231 downwards.
ACATCACGTGGCTATCATGCACTGCTCGTGGCTCGTCATGGAATGATCACGTGGCAACCATATACTGGTAACGTGACTGATCATGCAGATCACGTAAATGATCATGCACTGTTCACGTGACTGATCATGCTGATCACGTGACTGATCATGCACTGACCACGTGGCTATCATGCTCTGCTCACGTGGCTGATCATGCAGCGATCACGTAGCAACCATGTACTGGTCACGTGACTGATCATGCACTGATCACGTAATTGATCCTGCACTGATCACGTGGCTCATCATGCACTGATCACGTGGCTGATCACACATGTATCACGTGACTGATCATGCACTGATCCCGTGGCTCTCATGCACTGATCACGTGGCTGTCATGCACTGATCACGTGGATACCATGCACTGATCATGTGGCTGATCACACACGTATCACATGACTGATCATGCACTGATCACGTGGCTATCATGCACTGATCACGTGGCTGATCATGCACTGATCACGCGGCTTATCACGCAATGATCACGTAGCTACCTTGTACTGATCACGTAACTGATCATGCACTGATCACGGTGATCATGCACTGATCACGTGGCTGATCATGCACTGATCACACTGATCATGCACTGATCACGTGACTGATCATGCACTGATCACGTGGCTATCATGCACTGATCACTTGGCTGGACATGCACTGATCACGTGCCTGGTCATCTACACTGATCACGTGGCTATCATGCACTGATCACGTGGCTGATTATGCCATGATCACGCAGCTACCATGTACTGATCACGTGACTGATCATGCACTGATCACGTAATGATCCTGCACTGATCACGTGGCTGATCATGCACTGATCACGTGGCTGATCATCATGTATCACGTGACTGATCATGCACTGATCACGTGGCTCTCATGCACTGATCACGTGGCTGATCATGCACTGATCACGTGGCTTAACAGGCAATGATCACGTCGCTACCATGTACTGATCACGTGACTGATCATGCACTGATCACGGACTGATCATGCACTGATCACGTGGCTGATCATGCACTGATCACGTGGCTGATCACACACCTGTCACGTGACATCATGCACTGATCACGTGACTCTCATGCACTGATCACGTGGCTAATCATACTCTGCTCACGTAACTCATGCACACATCACGTGGCTATCATGCACTGCTCACGTGGCTGTCATGGAATGATCACGTAGCCATATACTGTCACGTGACTGATCATGCGATCACGTAAATGATCATGCACTGTTCACGTGACTGATCATGTACTGATCATGACTGATCATGCACTGATCACGTGGCTATCATGCACTGATCACGTGGCTGATCACACATGTATCACGTGACTGATCATGCACTGATCACGTGGCTCTCATGCACTGATCACGTGGCTGTCATGCACTGATCATGTGGCTGATCATGCACTGATCACGTGGCTATCATGCACTGATCACGTGGCTGTCATGCACTGATCACGTGGCTGATCACACCGTATCACATGACTGGTCATGCACTGATCACGTGGCTATCATGCACTGATCACGTGGCTATCATGCACTGATCACGTGGCTGATCATGCACTGATCACGTAGCTACCATGTACTGGTCACGTGACTGATCATGCACTGATCACGTAATTGATCATGCACTGATCACGTGGCTGATCATGCACTGATCACGTGGCTGATCATGCACTGATCACGTAACTGATCATGCACTGATCACGTGACTGATCATGCACTGATCACGTGGCTATCATGCACTGATCACGTGGCTGACATACACTGATCACGTGCTGGTCATGCACTGATCACGTGGCTGATCATGCACTGATCACGTGACTGATCATGCACTGATCACGTGTCTGATCATGCACTGATCACGTGGCTATCATGCACTGCTCACGTGGCTGATCATGCCATGATCACGCAGCTACCATGTACTGGTCACATGACTGATCATGCACTGATCACGTGACTGATCATGCAGTGATCACGTGGCTATCATGCACTACTCACGTGGCTGATCATGCAATGATCATGTAGCTACCATGTACAGGTCACGTGAATGATCATACACCCATCAGGTGACTGATCATGCACTGATCACGTGGCTATCATGCACTGATCACGAGACTGATCATGCACTGATCACGTCTTATCATGCACTGATCACATGACTGCCCATGCACTGATCACGTGGATGATCATACACTAATCTTGTGACAGATCATGCACTGATCACGTGGCTGATCATGCACTGATACCGTGACTGAGCATGGACTGATCACATGACTATCATGTAGTGATCACGTGACTTAATGGCGCTGATCATGTGACTGATCATGCACTGATCATGTTTGCTATCATACACTGATCATGTGCCTCTGGAGGCAATAAACAAAGAGCTGAGTAGGCACGAATCAAACAGTCAGCAGGCAATAATCATGGAACTCAGGTGTGAGGAATCATGCTGCTCAGCTGGCAATAATCAAGCAGCTGAGCAGGCAGGAATTACGCAGCACAGCTGGCAATTGTCAAGCAGATGACAGGCAGGAATCGTGCAGCTCAGCTGGCAATTGTCAAGCAGATGAGCAGACAGTAATCACGCAGCTCAGCAGGCCCAGATCACGTGACTGAGCATGCACTGTTCACGTGGCTGATCATACACTGATCACGTGATCATGCACTGATCACTTGGATATCATGCACTGATCACGTGGCTGATCATACACTGTTCACGTGTCTGACCATGCACTGATCACGTGGCTGATCATACACTGCTCACGTAACTGATCATGCACTGATCACGTGGCTATCATGCACTGATCACGTGGCTGAACATGCACTGTTCACGTGGCTGATCACACTGTCACGTGACATATCATGCACTGATCACGTGGCACTCATGCACTGATCACGTGGCTGATCATACTCTGCTCACGTAACTCATGCACATCACGTGGCTATCATGCACTGCTCACGTGGCTCGTCATGGAATGATCACGAGCAACCATATACTGGTACGTGACTGATCATGCAAAGATCACGTAAATGATCATGCACTGTTCACGTGACTGATCATGTACTGATCACGTGACTGATCATGCACTGATCACGTGGCTATCATGCTCTGCTCACGTGGCTGATCATGCAGCGATCACGTAGCAACCATGTACTGGTCACGTGACTGATCATGCACTGATCACGTAATTGATCCTGCACTGATCACGTGGCTCATCATGCACTGATCACGTGGCTGATCACACATGTATCACGTGACTGATCATGCACTGATCACGTGGCTATCATGCACTGATCACGTGGCACATGCACTGATCACGTGGCTGATCACAACGTATCACATGACTGATCATGCACTGATCACGTGGCTATCATGCACTGATCACGTAGCTATCATGCACTGATCACGTGGCTGATCATGCACTGATCACGTGGCTGATCATGCACTGATCACGTGGCTGATCATGCACTATCACGTGACTGATCATGCACTGATCACGTGCTGATCATGCACTGATCACGTGGCTATCATGCACTGATCGTGGCTGATCATGCACTGATCACGTGCTTCATGCACTGATCACGTGACTGATCATGCACTGATCATGACTGATCATGCACTGATCACGTGTCTGATCATGCACTGATCACGTGGCTATCATGCACTGCTCACGTGGCTGATCATGCCATGATCACGCAGCTACCATGTACTGGTCACATGACTGATCATGCACTGATCACGTGACTGATCATGCAGTGATCACGTGGCTATCATGCACTACTCACGTGGCTGATCATGCAATGATCATGTAGCTACCATGTACAGGTCACGTGAATGATCATACACCCATCAGGTGACTGATCATGCACTGATCACGTGGCTATCATGCACTGATCACGGACTGATCATGCACTGATCACGTCTATATCATGCACTGATCACATGACTGCCCGTGCACTGATCACGTGGATGATCATACACTAATCTTGTGACAGATCATGCACTGATCACGTGGCTGATCATGCATACCGTGACTGAGCATGGACTGATCACATGACTATCATGTAGTGATCACGTGACTTAATGGCGCTGATCATGTGACTGATCATGCGCTGATCATGTTTGCTATCATACACTGATCATGTGCCTCTGGAGGCAATAAACAAAGAGCTGAGTAGGCACGAATCAAACAGTCAGCAGGCAATAATCATGGAACTCAGTGTGAGGAATCATGCTGCTCAGCTGGCAATAATCAAGCAGCTGAGCAGGCAGGAATTACGCAGCACAGCTGGCAATTGTCAAGCAGATGACGGGCAGGAATCGTGCAGCTCAGCTGGCAATTGTCAAGCAGATGAGCAGACAGTAATCACGCAGCTCAGCAGGCCCAGATCACGTGACTGAGCATGCACTGTTCACGTGGCTGATCATACACTGATCACGTGATGATCATGCACTGATCACTTGGATATCATGCACTGATCACGTGGCTGATCATACACTGTTCACGTGTCTGACCATGCACTGATCACGTGGCTGATCATGCACTGATCACGTGGCTGATCATGCACTGATCACGTGACTGATCATGCACTGATCGCGTGGCTATCATGCACTGATCACGTGGCTGAACATGCACTGTTCACGTGGCTGATCACACACCTGTCACGTGACATATCATGCACTGATCACGTGGCACTCATGCACTGATCACGTGGCTGATCATACCTGCTCATCATGCACATCACGTGGCTATCATGCACTGCTCACGTGGCTCGTCATGGAATGATCACGTAGCAACCATATACTGGTCACGTGACTGATCATGCGATCACGTAAATGATCATGCACTGTTCACGTGACTGATCATGCACTGATCACGTGACTGATCATGCACTGATCACGTGGCTATCATGCACTGCTCACGTGGCTGATCATGCAACGATCACGAGCAACCATGTACTGGTCACGTGACTGATCATGCACTGATCACGTAATTGATCATGCACTGATCACGTGGCTCATCATGCACTGATCACGTGGCTGATCATGCATGTATCACGTGACTGATCATGCACTGATCACGTGTCATGCACTGATCACGTGGCTGTCATGCACTGATCACGTGGATATCATGCACTGATCATGTGGCTGATCACACGTATCACATGACTGATCATGCACTGATCACGTGGCATCATGCACTGATCACGTGGCTGATCATGCAATGATCACGTAGCTACCATGTACTGGTCACGTGACTGATCATGCACTGATCACGTGATCATGCACTGATCACGTGGCTGATCATGCACTGATCACGTGGCTGATCATGCACTGATCACGTGGCTATCATGCACTGATCACGTGGCTGATCATGCACTGATCACGGCTGATCATGCACTGATCACGTGGCTGATCATGCACTGATCACGTGACTGATCATGCACTGATCACGTGGCTGATCATGCACTGATCACGTGACTGATCATGCACTGATCGTGACTGATCATGCACTGATCACGTGGCTGATCATGCACTGATCACGTGGCTGACATGCACTGATCACGTAACTCATGCACTGATCACGTGGCTATCATGCACTCACGTGGCTGATCATGCAATGATCACGTAGCTATCATGCACTGATCACGTGGCTGATCATGCACTGATCACGTGGCTGATCATGCACTGATCACGTGACTGATCATGCACTGATCACGTGACTGATCATGCACTGATCACGTGGCTATCATGCACTGCTCACGTGGCTGATCATGCACTGATCAGTAGCAACCATGCACTGATCACGTGACTGATCATGCACTGATCACGTGACTGATCATGCACTGATCACGTGGCTCATCATGCACTGATCACGTGGCTGATCACACATGATCACGACTGATCATGCACTGATCACGTGGCTCATGCACTGATCACGTGGCTATCATGCACTGATCACGTGGCTGATCACCACTATCACATGACTGATCATGCACTGATCACGTGGCTATCATGCACTGATCACGTGGCTATCATGCACTGATCACGTGGCTGATCATGCACTGATCACGTGCTACCATGCACTGTCACGTGACTGATCATGCACTGATCGAATGATCATGCACTGATCATGTGGCTGATCATGCACTGATCGTGGCTGATCATGCACTGATCACGTGACTGATCATGCACTGATCACGTGGCTGATCATGCACTGATCACGTGGCTATCATGCACTGATCACGTGGCTGACATACACTGATCACGTGCCTGGTCATGCACTGATCACGTGGCTGATCATGCACTGATCACGTGACTGATCATGCACTGATCACGTGACTGATCATGCACTGATCACGTGGCTATCATGCACTGCTCACGTGGCTGATCATGCCATGATCACGACTACCATGTACTGGTCACATGACTGATCATGCACTGATCACGTGACTGATCATGCACTGATCACGTGGCTATCATGACTACTCACGTGGCTGATCATGCAATCATGTAGCTACCATGTACAGGTCACGTGAATGATCATACACCCATCAGGTGACTGATCATGCACTGATCACGTGGCTATCATGCACTGATCACGAGACTGATCATGCACTGATCACGTCTATATCATGCACTGATCACATGACTGCCCATGCACTGATCACGTGGATGATCATACACTAATCTTGTGACAGATCATGCACTGATCACGTGGCTGATCATGCACTGATACCGTGACTGAGCATGGACTGATCACATGACTATCATGTAGTGATCACGTGACTTAATGGCGCTGATCATGTGACTGATCATGCACTGATCATGTTTGCTATCATACACTGATCATGTGCCTCTGGAGGCAATAAACAAAGAGCTGAGTAGGCACGAATCAAACAGTCAGCAGGCAATAATCATGGAACTCAGGTGTGAGGAATCATGCTGCTCAGCTGGCAATAATCAAGCAGCTGAGCAGGCAGGAATTACGCAGCACAGCTGGCAATTGTCAAGCAGATGACAGGCAGGAATCGTGCAGCTCAGCTGGCAATTGTCAAGCAGATGAGCAGACAGTAATCACGCAGCTCAGCAGGCCCAGATCACGTGACTGAGCATGCACTGTTCACGTGGCTGATCATACACTGATCACGTGATGATCATGCACTGATCACTTGGATATCATGCACTGATCACGTGGCTGATCATACACTGTTCACGTGTCTGACCATGCACTGATCACGTGGCTGATCATACACTGCTCACGTAACTGATCATGCACTGATCACGTGGCTATCATGCACTGATCACGTGGCTGAACATGCACTGTTCACGTGGCTGATCACACACCTGTCACGTGACATATCATGCACTGATCACGTGGCACTCATGCACTGATCACGTGGCTGATCATACTCTGCTCACGTAACTCATGCACACATCACGTGGCTATCATGCACTGCTCACGTGGCTCGTCATGGAATGATCACGTAGCAACCATATACTGGTCACGTGACTGATCATGCACAGATCACGTAAATGATCATGCACTGTTCACGTGACTGATCATGTACTGATCACGTGACTGATCATGCACTGATCACGTGGCTATCATGCTCTGCTCACGTGGCTGATCATGCAACGATCACGTAGCAACCATGTACTGGTCACGTGACTGATCATGCACTGATCACGTAATTGATCCTGCACTGATCCCGTGGCTCATCATGCACTGATCACGTGGCTGATCACACATGTATCACGTGACTGATCATGCACTGATCACGTGGCTATCATGCACTGATCACGTGGCTGTCATGCACTGATCACGTGGATATCATGCACTGATCACGTGGCTGATCACACACGTATCACATGACTGATCATGCACTGATCACGTGGCTATCATGCACTGATCACGTGGCTGATCATGCAATGATCACGTAGCTACCATGTACTGGTCACGTGACTGATCATGCACTGATCACGTTGATCATGCTGATCACGTGGCTGATCATGCACTGATCACGTGGCTGATCATGCACTGATCACGTGGCTATCATGCACTGATCACGTGGCTGATCATGCACTGATCACGTGGCTGATCATGCACTGATCACGTGGCTGATCATGCACTGATCACGTGACTGATCATGCACTGATCACGTGTCTGATCATGCACTGATCACGTGACTGATCATGCACTGATCACGTGGCTATCATGCACTGATCACGTGGCTGATCATGCACTGATCACGTATCTCATGCACATCACGTGGCTATCATGCACTGCTCACGTGGCTGTCATGGAATGATCACATGCAACCATATACTGTCACGTGGCTGATCATGCACTGATCACGTAAATGATCATGCACTGTTCACGTGACTGATCATGCACTGATCACGTGACTGATCATGCACTGATCACGTGGCTATCATGCACTGATCACGTGGCTGATCATGCAACTGATCATGTAGCAATCATGCACTGATCACGTGACTGATCATGCACTGATCACGTAATTGATCATGCACTGATCACGTGGCTCATCATGCACTGATCACGTGGCTGATCACACATGATCACGTGACTGATCATGCACTGATCACGTGGCTATCATGCACTGATCACGTGGCTGTCATGCACTGATCACGTGGCTGATCACACACGTATCACATGACTGATCATGCACTGATCACGTGGCTATCATGCACTGATCACGTGGCTATCATGCACTGATCACGTGGCTGATCATGCAATGATCACGTAGCTACCATGCACTGGTCACGTGACTGATCATGCACTGATCACGTAATTGATCATGCACTGATCACGTGGCTGATCATGCACTGATCACGTGGCTGATCATGCACTGATCACATAACTGATCATGCACTGATCGTGACTGATCATGCACTGATCACGTGGCTATCATGCACTGATCACGTGGCTGACATACACTGATCACGTGCCTGATCATGCACTGATCACGTGGCTGATCATGCACTGATCACGTGACTGATCATGCACTGATCACGTGTCTGATCATGCACTGATCACGTGGCTATCATGCACTGCTCACGTGGCTGATCATGCATGATCACGCAGCTACCATGTACTGGTCACGTGGCTGATCATGCACTGATCACGTGACTGATCATGCAGTGATCACGTGGCTATCATGCACTACTCACGTGGCTGATCATGCAATGATCATGTAGCTACCATGTACAGGTCACGTGAATGATCATACACCCATCAGGTGACTGATCATGCACTGATCACGTGGCTATCATGCACTGATCACGAGACTGATCATGCACTGATCACGTCTATATCATGCACTGATCACACTGCCTGCACTGATCACGTGGATGATCATACACTAATCTTGTGACAGATCATGCACTGATCACGTGGCTGATCATGCACTGATACCGTGACTGAGCATGGACTGATCACATGACTATCATGTAGTGATCACGTGACTTAATGGCGCTGATCATGTGACTGATCATGCGCTGATCATGTTTGCTATCATACACTGATCATGTGCCTCTGGAGGCAATAAACAAAGAGCTGAGTAGGCACGAATCAAACAGTCAGCAGGCAATAATCATGGAACTCAGGTGTGAGGAATCATGCTGCTCAGCTGGCAATAATCAAGCAGCTGAGCAGGCAGGAATTACGCAGCACAGCTGGCAATTGTCAAGCAGATGACAGGCAGGAATCGTGCAGCTCAGCTGGCAATTGTCAAGCAGATGAGCAGACAGTAATCACGCAGCTCAGCAGGCCCAGATCACGTGACTGAGCATGCACTGTTCACGTGGCTGATCATACACTGATCACGTGATGATCATGCACTGATCACTTGGATATCATGCACTGATCACGTGGCTGATCATACACTGTTCACGTGTCTGACCATGCACTGATCACGTGGCTGATCATACACTGCTCACGTAACTGATCATGCACTGATCACGTGGCTATCATGCACTGATCACGTGGCTGAACATGCACTGTTCACGTGGCTGATCACACACCTGTCACGTGACATATCATGCACTGATCACGTGGCACTCATGCACTGATCACGTGGCTGATCATACTCTGCTCACGTAACTCATGCACACATCACGTGGCTATCATGCACTGCTCACGTGGCTCGTCATGGAATGATCACGTAGCAACCATATACTGGTAACGTGACTGATCATGCAAAGATCACGCAAATGATCATGCACTGTTCACGTGACTGATCATGTACTGATCACGTGACTGATCATGCACTGACCGTGGCTATCATGCTCTGCTCACGTGGCTGATCATGCAACGATCACGTAGCAACCATGTACTGGTCACGTGGCTGATCATGCACTGATCACGTAATTGATCCTGCACTGATCACGTGGCTCATCATGCACTGATCACGTGGCTGATCACACATGTATCACGTGACTGATCATGCACTGATCCCGTGGCTCTCATGCACTGATCACGTGGCTGTCATGCACTGATCACGTGGATATCATGCACTGATCACGTGGCTGATCACACACGTATCACATGACTGATCATGCACTGATCACGTGGCTATCATGCACTGATCACGTGGCTGATCATGCAATGATCACGTAGCTACCATGTACTGGTCACGTGACTGATCATGCACTGATCACGTAACTGATCATGCACTGATCACGTGGCTGATCATGCACTGATCACGTGGCTGATCATGCACTGATCACGTGGCTATCATGCACTGATCACTTGGCTGATCATACACTGATCACGTGACTGATCATGCACTGATCACGTGGCTGATCATGCACTGATCACGTGACTGATCATGCACTGATCATGTTGATCATCATGCACTGATCACGTGACTGATCATGCACTGATCACGTGACTGATCATGCACTGATCACGTAGCAACCATGCACTGATCACGTGACTGATCATGCAATGATCACGTAAATGATCATGCACTGTTACGTGACTGATCATGTACTGATCACGTGACTGATCATGCACTGACCATGGCTATCATGCTCTGCTCACGTGGCTGATCATGCACTGATCACGTAGCAACCATGTACTGGTCACGTGACTGATCATGCACTGATCACGTAATTGATCCTGCACTGATCACGTGGCTGATCATGCACTGATCACGTGGCTGATCACACATGTATCACGTGACTGATCATGCACTGATCACGTGGCTCTCATGCACTGATCACGTGGCTGATCATGCACTGATCACGTGGATATCATGCACTGATCACGTGGCTGATCACACCCGTATCACATGACTGATCATGCACTGATCACGTGGCTATCATGCACTGATCACGTGGCTATCATGCACTGATCACGTGGCTGATCAGGCAATGATCACGTAGCTACCATGTACTGGTCACGTGACTGATCATGCACTGATCACGTAATTGATCATGCACTGATCATGTGGCTGATCATGCACTGATCACGTGGCTGATCACTGATCACATGCTGATCATGCACTGATCACGTGACTGATCACTGATCACGTGGCTATCATGCACTGATCACTTGGCTGGATCATACACTGATCACGTGGATCATGCACTGATCACGTGGCTGATCATGCACTGATCACGTGACTGATCATGCACTGATCGTGGCTGATCATGCACTGATCACGACTGATCATGCACTGATCTCGTGACTGATCATGCACTGATCACGTGGCTATCATGCACTGCTCACGTGGCTGATCATGCCATGATCACGCAGCTACCATGTACTGGTCACGTGGCTGATCATGCACTGATCACGTGACTGATCATGCAGTGATCACGTGGCTATCATGAACTACTCACGTGGCTGATCATGCAATGATCATGTAGCTACCATGTACAGGTCACGTGAATGATCATACACCCATCAGGTGACTGATCATGCACTGATCACGTGGCTATCATGCACTGATCACGAGACTGATCATGCACTGTTCACGTCTATATCATGCACTGATCACATGACTGCCCGTGCACTGATCACGTGGATGATCATACACTAATCTTGTGACAGATCATGCACTGATCACGTGGCTGATCATGCACTGATACCGTGACTGAGCATGGACTGATCACATGACTATCATGTAGTGATCACGTGACTTAATGGCGCTGATCATGTGACTGATCATGCGCTGATCATGTTTGCTATCATACACTGATCATGTGCCTCTGGAGGCAATAAACAAAGAGCTGAGTAGGCACGAATCAAACAGTCAGCAGGCAATAATCATGGAACTCAGGTGTGAGGAATCATGCTGCTCAGCTAGCAATAATCAAGCAGCTGAGCAGGCAGGAATTGTGCAGCTCAGCTGGCAATTGTCAAGCAGATGAGCAGACAGTAATCACGCAGCTCAGCAGGCCCAGATCACGTGACTGAGCATGCACTGTTCACGTGGCTGATCATACACTGATCACGTAATGATCATGCACTGATCACTTGGATATCATACACTGATCACGTGGCTGATCATACACTGTTCACGTGTCTGACCATGCACTGATCACGTGGCTGATCATACACTGCTCACGTAACTGATCATGCACTGATCACGTAGCTATCATGCACTGATCACGTGGCTGAACATGCACTGTTCACGTGGCTGATCACACACCTGTCACGTGACATATCATGCACTGATCACGTGGCACTCATGCACTGATCACGTGGCTGATCATACTGCTCACGTAACTCATGCACACATCACGTGGCTATCATGCACTGCTCACGTGGCTGTCATGGAATGATCACGTGCAACCATATACTGGTAACGTGACTGATCATGCAAAGATCACGTAAATGATCATGCACTGTTCACGTGACTGATCATGTACTGATCACGTGACTGATCATGCACTGACCACGTGGCTATCATGCTCTGCTCACGTGGCTGATCATGCAACGATCACGTGCAACCATGTACTGGTCACGTGACTGATCATGCACTGATCACGTAATTGATCCTGCACTGATCACGTGGCTCATCATGCACTGATCACGTGGCTGATCACACATGTATCACGTGACTGATCATGCACTGATCACGTGGCTCTCATGCACTGATCACGTGGCTGTCATGCACTGATCACGTGGATATCATGCACTGATCATGTGGCTGATCACACACGATCACATGACTGATCATGCACTGATCACGTGGCTATCATGCACTGATCACGTGGCTATCATGCACTGATCACGTGGCTGATCATGCACTGATCATGCTTCATGCACTGATCACGTGACTGATCATGCACTGATCACGCACTGATCATGCACTGATCACGTGGCTGATCATGCACTGATCACGTTGATCATGCACTGATCACGTGACTGATCATGCACTGATCACGTGGCTATCATGCACTGATCACTTGGCTGGACATACACTGATCACGTGACTGATCATGCACTGATCACGTGTCGATGCACTGATCACGTGGCTGATCATGCATGATCACGCGGCTGATCATGCACTGATCACGTGACTGATCATGCACTGATCACGTGACTGATCATGCACTGATCACGTGGCTGATCATGCACTGATCACGTGGCTGATCATGCATGTATCACGTGACTGATGCACTGATCACGTGACTGTCATGCACTGATCACGTGGCTGATCATGCACTGATCACGTGGCTTATCATGCAATGATCACGTAGCTACCATATACTGTCACGTGACTGATCATGCACTGATCACGTAACTGATCATGCACTGATCACGTGGCTATCATGCACAATTGCGTGGCTGAAGTCATACGCTGTCCGTGACATATCATGCACTGATCACGTGACTGTCATGCATGATCACGTGACTGATCATGCACTGATCACGTGGCTCATGCATCACGTGACATCATGCACTTCACGTGACTATCATGCAATGATCACAGCAACCATACACTGATAACGTGGCTGATCATGTACTGATCACGTGGCTGATCATGCACTGATCACGTGGCTGATCATGCACTGCTCACGTGACTGATCATGCAGTGATCACGTGGCATATCATGCACTGATCACGTGGCTGATCATGCATGATCACGTAGCTGATCATGCACTGATCACGTGAATGATCATACACTGATCACGTGGCTGTCATGCACTGATCACGTGGCTGATGCATATCACGTGACTGATCATGCACTGATCACGTGGCTGTCATGCACTGATCACGTGGCTATCATGCACTGATCACGTGGCTGATCACACTGTATCACATGACTGATCATGCACTGATCACGTGGCTGATCATGCACTGATCACGTGGCTATCATGCACTGATCACGTGGCTGATCAGGCAATGATCACGTGGCTACCATGTACTGGTCACGTAACTGATCATGCACTGAGCACGTAATTGATCATGCACTGATCATGTGGCTGATCATGCACTGATCACGTGGCTGATCATACACTGATCACGTAACTGATCATGCACTGATCACGTGACTGATCATGCACTGATCACGTGGCTATCATGCACTGATCACTTGGCTGGACATACACTGATCACGTGCCTGGTCATGCACTGATCACGTGGCTGATCATGCACTGATCACGTGACTGATCATGCACTGATCTCGTGTCTGATCATGCACTGATCACGTGGCTATCATGCACTGCTCACGTGGCTGATCATGCCATGATCACGCAGCTACCATGTACTGGTCACATGACTGATCATGCACTGATCACGTGACTGATCATGCAGTGATCACGTGGCTATCATGAACTACTCACGTGGCTGATCATGCAATGATCATGTAGCTACCATGTACAGGTCACGTGAACGATCATACACCCATCAGGTGACTGATCATGCACTGATCACGTGGCTATCATGCACTGATCACGAGACTGATCATGCACTGTTCACGTCTATATCATGCACTGATCACATGACTGCCGGTGCACTGATCACGTGGATGATCATACACTAATCTTATGACAGATCATGCACTGATCACGTGGCTGATCATGCACTGATACACGTGACTGAGCATGGACTGATCACATGACTATCATGTAGTGATCACGTGACTTAATGGCGCTGATCATGTGACTGATCATGCACTGATCATGTTTGCTATCATACACTGATCATGTGCCTCTGGAGGCAATAAACAAAGAGCTGAGTAGGCACGAATCAAACAGTCAGCAGGCAATAATCATGGAACTCAGGTGTGAGGAATCATGCTGCTCAGCTGGCAATAATCAAGCAGCTGAGCAGGCAGGAATTACGCAGCACAGCTGGCAATTGTCAAGCAGATGACAGGCAGGAATCGTGCAGCTCAGCTGGCAATTGTCAAGCAGATGAGCAGACAGTAATCACGCAGCTCAGCAGGCCCAGATCACGTGACTGAGCATGCACTGTTCACGTGGCTGATCATACACTGATCGCGTGATGATCATGCACTGATCACTTGGATATCATGCACTGATCACGTGGCTGATCATACACTGTTCGTGTCTGACCATGCACTGATCACGTGGCTGATCATGCACTGATCACGTGGCTGATCATACACTGCTCGCGTAACTGATCATGCACTGATCACGTGGCTATCATGCACTGATCACGTGGCTGAACATGCTGTTCACGTGGCTGATCACACACCTGTCACGTGACATATCATGCACTGATCGTGGACTCATGCACTGATCACGTGGCTGATCATACTCTGCACTCACGTAACTCATGCACACATCACGTGGCTATCATGCACTGCTCACGTGGCTGCGTCATGGAATGATCACGTAGCAACCATATACTGGTCACGTGACTGATCATGCACAGATCACGTAAATGATCATGCACTGTTCCCGTGACTGATCATGTACTGATCACGTGACTGATCATGCACTGATCACGTGGCTGATCATGCTCTGCTCACGTGGCTGATCATGCACTGATCGCGTGGCTGATCACACATGTATCACGTCGATGATCATGCACTGATCACGTGACTGATCATGCACTGATCACGTGGCTGTCATGCACTGATCGCGTGGATATCATGCACTGATCGTAGTGATCACACACGTATCACGTGACTGATCATGCACTGATCACGTGGCTATCATGCACTGATCACGTGGCTATCATGCACTGATCACGTGGCTGATCATGCAATGATCACGGCTACCATGTACTGGTCACGTGACTGATCATGCACTGATCGCGTAATTGATCATGCACTGATCATGTGGCTGATCATGCACTGATCACGTGGCTGATCATACAGTCACGTGGCTGATCATGCACTGATCACGTGACTGATCATGCACTGATCACGTGGCTATCATGCACTGCTCACGTGGCTGATCATGCGATGATCACGCAGCTGACCATGTGCTGGTCACATGACTGATCATGCACTGATCACGTGACTGATCATGCAGTGATCACGTGGCTATCATGAACTGCTCACGTGGCTGATCATGCAATGATCATGTAGCTACCATGTACAGGTCACGTGAATGATCATGCACCCATCAGGTGACTGATCATGCACTGATCACGTGGCTATCATGCACTGATCAGAGACTGATCATGCACTGTTCACGTCTATATCATGCACTGATCACATGACTGCCCGTGCACTGATCACGTGGATGATCATACACTAATCTTGTGACAGATCATGCACTGATCACGTGGCTGATCATGCACTGATACCGTGACTGAGCATGGACTGATCACATGGCTATCATGTAGTGATCACGTGTTAATGGCGCTGATCATGTGACTGATCATATGCTGATCATGTTTGCTATCATACACTGATCATGTGCCTCTGGAGGCAATAAACAAAAGGAGCAGTAGGCACGAATCAAACAGTCAGCAGGCAATAATCATGGAACACAGCTGTGAGGAATCATGCTGCTCAGCTGGCAATAATCAAGCAGCTGAGCAGGCAGGAATCGTGCAGCTCAGCTGGCAATCAAGCAGATGACAGACAGTAATCAGCAGCTCAGCAGCAGATGTGACTCATGCACTGTTCACGTGGCTGATCATTCACTGATCACGTGATGATCATGCTGATCACTTGGATATCATGCACTGATCACGTGGCTGATCATACACTGATCACGTGACTGATCATGCACTGATCACGTAACTGATCATGCACTGATCACGTGGCTGATCATGCACTGATCACGTGGCTGATCATGCACTGATCACACACTGTCACACACTGTCATGGCTGATCACACTGATCACGTGGCTATCATGCACTGATCACGTGGCTGATCATGCACTGATCACGTGGCTGATCATGCACTGATCACGTGACTGATCATGCACTGATCACGTGGCTGATCATGCACTGATCACGTGACTGGTCATGCACTGATCACGTGGCTGATCATGCACTGATCACGTGACTGATCATGCACTGATCACGTGACTGATCATGCACTGATCACGTGGCTATCATGCACTGCTCACGTGGCTGACATGCGATCCGTGATCATGCGCACTGATCACGTGGCTGACCATGCACTGGTCACGTGGCTGATCATACTGATCACGTGACTGATCATGCAGTGATCACGTGGCTATCATGCACTACTCACGTGGCTGATCATGCAATGATCACATGTAGCTACCATGTACAGGTCACGTAGAATGATCATACACCCATCAGGTGACTGATCATGCACTGATCACGTGGCTATCATGCACTGATCAGCGAGACTGATCATGCACTGATCACGTCTATATCATGCACTGATCACATGGCTGCCCGTGCACTGATCACGTGGATGATCATACACTAATCATGTGACAGATCATGCACTGATCACGTGGCTGATCATGCACTGATACCGTGACTGAGCATGGACTGATCACATGACTATCGTGTGTGATCACGTGACTTAATGGCGCTGATCATGTGACTGATCATGCGCACTGATCATGTTTGCTATCATACACTGATCATGTGCCTCTGGAGGCAATAAACAAAGAGCTGGTAGGCACGAATCAAACAGTCAGCAGGCAATAATCATGGAACTCAGCTGTGAGGAATCATGCTGCTCAGCTGGCAATAATCAAGCAGCTGAGCAGGCAGGAATTACGCAGCACAGCTGGCAATTGTCAAGCAGATGACAGGCGGGAATCGTGCAGCTCAGCTGGCAATTGTCAAGCAGATGAGCAGACAGTAATCACGCAGCTCAGCAGGCCCAGATCACGTGACTGAGCATGCACTGTTCACGTGGCTGATCATACACTGATCACGTGATTGATCATGCACTGATCACTTGGATATCATGCACTGATCACGTGGCTGATCATACACTGTTCACGTGTCTGACCATGCACTGATCACGTGGCTGATCATACACTGCTCACGTAACTGATCATGCACTGATCACGTGGCTGATCACACACCTGATCACGTGACATATCATGCACTGATCACCTGGAACTCATGCACTGATCACGTGGCTGATCATACTCTGCTCCACGCTCATCATGCACACATCACGTGGCTATCATGCACTGCTCACGTGGTTCGTCATGGAATGATCACGAAGCTACCATATACTGGTCACGTGACTGATCATGCACAGATCACGTAAATGATCATGCACTGTTCACGTGACTGATGTACTGATCACGCTGATAATGCACTGATCACGTGGCTATCATGCTCTGCTCACGTGGCTGATCATGCGCAACGATCACAGCAACCATGTAGTGGTCTCGTGACTGATCATGCACTGATCCTGTAATTGATCCTGCACTGATCCCGTGGCTCATCACGCACTGATCCGGTGGCTGATCACACACGTATCAACGTGACTGGTCATGTACAGATCCCGTGACTATCATGAAGTGATCACGTGGCTATCCTGCACTGATCACGTGGATATCATGCACTGATCACGTGGCTGATCACACACGTATCACCTGACTGATCATGCACTGATCACGTGGCTATCCTGCACTGATCTGCGTGGCTATCATCACTGATCACGTGGCTCATCAGGCATTGTCGCATAGCTGACCTTATGCTAGTCACGTAACTGATCATGCACTGAAACCGTAATTGATGTGCACTGATCATGTGGCTGATCATGCACTGATCACAT